>NC_060884.1:2074355-2186855 GCF_014805685.1 Silurus meridionalis | reverse complement strand
AATAAAATGAGACGCAGGTTGGATTTCCCAAGAATTCATGAACCAGTTATGTCAGAAAACATCACGCACGATTGCATAAGCACGTGTTTTAATCTGTATGAAAAGCCCAGGTAAGAAGGCTATGTGATATTTATGAAAGGTTCTTGGGCCCTGCAGAACATCTGTAAACAGCGATCAGTGGGGGTCCAAACATCATTCGCCGCAAAACCAGTTGCTGTAAGGAATCAAGCCTTGACTGTGTTTGGGTTAAACTGATGGACAAGATTAGAAATTAGTTCATTAGAGGGACAGCGCATGTAGGACGTTTTGGAGACAAGGTGAGGGAGGTGTGATTGAGATGGTTTGGACATGTGCAGAGGAGGGACATGGGGTATATCAGTAGGAGAATGCTGAGAATGGAGACACCAGGAAGGAGGAAAAGAGGAAGACCAAGGAGGAGGTTTATGGATGTGGTGAGGGAAGACATGCAGGTAGTTGGTGTGAAAGAGGCAGATGTAGAGGACAGGGGGGTATGGAGACGGATGATCCGCTGTGGCGCCCCCTAATGGGAGAAGCCAGAAGAAGAAGATTTTCTTACATTATTTTTGTAATCGTCAGCAAAAGTCTAAAACTTAACAGGTATCATAAAAAAAAATTGTAATTAAATATATATAATTAATTGAATATTATATATCAAATATTTTATAGCATTATAAAAAACCCTGTAGTAATAGTATTTTATTTTATATCCCTGGCTGAAATGAGTGAAACCATTATAAAGTAATACATTTTTTTCATTATATTCAGCCACTACAGTATGTAAATGGAATTGATTTTACACTAAAAGCTGTTTCTTGTTAACATTAAAAGTCTATCAAATGAAGTGCAGAGTCCTAAAGGACGGTAAGTTTGACTGGACTGACCGATTATTAAGAGAGACATCAGAAGTTGAAATTATTCAGAGGAAATCGATGTGTCTGGCGCTGGAATAACACTTATAATAACAACCAAACCCACATCGCCTTTCACTTTCACACCGTTATAAAGCCGCTAGCAACAAGAAGTGCCTGGTATGCTGATGGGGTATATATATATAATTTTCATTTACACACAGACACACACACACACACACACACTATGAGAGACACCACAGAGAAAAAAAATCACTCCTGACAAAGTTATTTAATGCTCAGGTGGGAAGAACAGCATCAGAGATGAAGAGGTGCATCTCATTTAAATCATGTGTCATTACAGGAGCCGTGACTGCACTGGGAGCATGACGTGTGGGACGTGACTCAAACACGTGTCTGCCTCTGGACTGCGTGTTCTGACTGATACATTCAAAATGCCTAACATTAATATTTCCTACTAATCAAATGCACTCACTGCTTCATTAATAATAAAAAAAATTCCTAAATATCCATCCCTCTGGCATTTTGTCGCATCGATTCATCATTCGAAATCGGTTTATTTTTTAAAATTGCTTTTAGAAATGACATTAGAATTTAAAATTGCCTCCAGATTAAAAATTCAATAATCAATAATAAGAATGTGCCAACACCTAATAGCACAAAATAAAATTAATTAAATAAATCATTAAAAAGAATAAAAATAATCACATTTTATGTTAATATCTAACATGAGATGATCATTATTATTATTTTATTCCTCATTGGGTTCAGCTCCATTACACATGACACATAATTAAGGGAGCCAAAACTTACAATCGCTTACAACTTCATTTTCAATGTGAACAGCCAAATACTAAAAAACATAATATTATGAGCAATATTCTGATTAATGGCACTGAAAGTTCTCAGGTGTATCAGGGGTTAAACGGCACGGCTGATAAACGCCTCACACTCGAGCGTTAATGTTCCCGATCCACCTGCATGACAAGTGAAATGACTTATGCAATATCGCTCGACAAATGTTCGATGTGGAGCTGCAGAAAAGGGCCGGGAGGTTCGCCTGCAACGCTGATGGATAGCTTATTAAAAAATTGACAGCCGCAGGGTCCTGGTGGAGGGGAAGAAAAGTCAAGGAGAAAGGTTGCAGAGAACTTCTGGAGGAGACCTGGTCTGTCATTCACGACTTATTGAGGCCACACACACACACACACACACACACACACACACACACACACACACGATGAAATGACATTATTAAGTTCATTCGTTCCATAAAAACCTACGGATACATCAGATAATAAATAGATATTACTTGTAAAAGTTTGCCTCCATTGTGAAGGATAAGATTCTGCTTTCTGAACATTCAGCCACAGGGATGTTAGTAAAGTCAGGTACTGATGTAGGTGAGAAGGTGAGAAGGTGAGGATGCCTGGGGTGCAGTCAACATGAGCAATTCATCCCAAAGCTCTATAACAGGAGATCTTCCACTCCAACCCATGGAAAGCATATCTTCATGGAGCTGGCTTTGTGCACAGGTGCCTTGTCATGCTGGGGGAACAGGTCTAGGTCTATTTCAAGGTTAAAGGGGAACATTTCATGATACAGCATTTAAAGACGTCTGAAACAATTGTGTGGCTCCGACTTATCATCTGAACAGCACTCGTACTCATACTGAGCTCTGAAGCTCCTCCCTATTTGTTTGTCGAGAACGAGAGATCTGTAGCGGTATGTCATTTTTAAACTCAATTTTGAAACCTACATTTCATTCCTAACTCACTGCACAGCTGTACAGATGTTGACGGTGTATGGATTAGATAACACTATACTCAACACACACACACACACACACACACACAGACGCTCATCTCGTCTCAGTGACACTGCCTGCCAGCTATTAGATCTTGTGCACTGCAGACTCTGAGGAACGAGGTAAGATGATGACATGCTTGACGGCGCACGTAATCTCATTATACGAGCAGTTAAGAAAACCAATTAGAGCAACAGTAAAGCGTGCAACAGGACCGGGTACATAGTGCACCTTGGGTTTCATCCATAAAATGCACTTCTGTCCTGAATTGTGTGGGCAAAAAAATGCAGCGCCAAAAGTTCACATTACATTTACATTCGGTCCAGTAAAGAAATCAGTACAACACACACACTGTAGAGCCAAATAGCGGAGAGACACGTGCGATAAAAACACTCAGGGATGTGCACATGATGTATAAACATATTGTACGGAAGTATTAAATACAATACGTTCTTTTATTTACCAGAGAACGGCATGTCGCAATTTTTATCCATTTATATTTACGTTTCGTGATGTATAGTTTTGTGGTAACAGTTTGGAAAAGAAGCACATAGGACAGGAAAAGTGAAGATGTCCCAATACTTTTGTCCATATAGTGAATTTATTTGTATAATTATTTATAATTTAATGTAAAACCATTTATTTAAATTTTTTAAATTTATTTACTTATTAATTGTTAGTTTATTTACCAATTTATTTATTGATTTGTTGTGCATTTTTTTTCTTATTATTTATTTATCACACTCATGCCATCATTTATTTTGGGGATTTTCTTAAATCGTGGATTTAAATGTAAAAAATAGGGTCTATTATTGTTATGTTTAAGAGAACAGCCTGGCAGTAATAAATGCCTCATAACAAAATGTTCAGCTGATTAAAGATGTTTTTAATTGTTTAATTTTTTACAGTCATTCACAGATGAAGTGAATGCAGAACGCGGTTATCTTGTATAAGATCATCTACTGTACACCATACAGGTGCTTCTGGATCTGCAGCTGTAGCTCATATAATGAATCACTCATACGGATGTAATGAAGTGGTTCACTCACAGCTCGTGTGACTCGCCAGAGAACGAAGCCATTTCTAATTTAGGTGCCTCAGCTAACCTGAGTCTCTCTCTCTCTCTCTCTCTCTCTCTCTCTCTCTCTCTCTCTCTCTCTCTCAGGCATTTTTTCCTCTCAAAGACAGAGCTCTCACGAATAACAGAGCAGGTTCATAAATCTTAAGTGCTGACTCCGAGCGCCCCGTTTAGAGCTTAAATCCATTTGAATAATTTCCCTCTAATCTCCACGCCTGTTTCTGCATGATAAGACCTCTGCCCTCGTGGAATGCTGCTCCCGCCTGAGTCACTTAAATATGCCCATATTTTACTGTCGCCCATTAATTTCCGTATGTGTGTGTAATGCTTTTTTTTTTTCCTCCAAGTGAAGGTGGAACTGTTGCCAGCTGCTCAATGACACTCCAAACAAATGCCCACCGTTTTGCCTTTTTCAACCGCAAAGGAATAGGAATGTGAGAGAATGAAAAGCAGGAGGTACGAGCACGGACAGCGCCGTTCGTTAGCTCGGCTGTATCGGAGGCAGCCGGCTTGAAAAGCCTCGCTGCTCGGACAAAAGGAAGTGACAGAAACAAGACCCGCAGAGAGAAAAACACGGCATACGACAAACGGCGTAAAGCTCAATTATAGCCTTCCCTAATTTTTTGCTTTCTTTTTCTTACACAGAAACGAAGAAAGGGTTTGATCAAACTCGAGTCTTTATTTAAAGTGCATTAGAAGCCACGGAGGCATGGTACAGTCTCAGCAATCTGATGTCACACTGAATTGGATTAGTGTCTCCAAAAGAGCACCTGGTAATGATGTCATTTAATATTATGCAGCCAGAAAGCATGCGCTCATCTGATTCCTAATTCCAGTGAGAACAAAAACTACGACTGAATTGCGTTTTTTTTTATCTGAAATTTGCCGTTTTACTCTGTGACCTTTTTTTTACTCTTTGACCTTGTTTTTTTATTATTATTATTATTATTATAATTTTTTTCTATAGAAATCTAAAATCATCTGTAACACAAAAGCAAAAATGAGACATTTAAATACAAATGACAAGTGATTTTATGTATCTCTGAATCCTAATTCTGAGGATCTGTAATTGATTATTTTAATATCCATTTCTGATCTTTCATAAACAAGCACAAGGACGAAAGCATAATATTACAGAATAAATTCCACATCAGATTTATTAAAGGAATCAAATTTCCTAGCAAACTCCTAAAGTGACGCATCTGAAATCCGGTATTATTAAGCATACTGCAGAAAATATGCATGTACTTCACCACATTATTTTCCTTCTGTAAAACTTTGACTTCGAAAGCTTTTAATGGATAATATTTTCCAATTTATCTTTATAATAATAGAGCTCTATAGCGGGAGATCTTTTACACCAACCCATATAAAGCACATTTTTAAGGAGCTGACTTTGTGCTGGAACAGGTTTGTGTCTCCTAGTTCAAGTGAAGTTGGAATTTCATGCCAGCGTATTCAAAGACCTCCTGAACAACTGCCTCCGATTTTTGCTGAACATTGGAAGGGTGGGTGTCCCAATACTTTTGTTTGTAGAGTGCGCTAAAATCCAATCAAGAGGAATTTTAGTACTTTTACTCGGACAGAAATGTAAAAGGAGGAGTTTTAGTTTTACTGGAATCATAATGAAGCAGGGGATTAATGCTTTTACTCACGTACATGTCGTACTTCATCCAGCGACATTATTCAGATGTTTAAAATAACAATGCAGGAGGAGAAAAATCATTCCGACAAACATGGCTGATGCTACAATGCACTTACGATGTAAACTCCCTCCGAAGAAAAAGATTAGAAATTATACAAAAATTGTATAATAGAATTGTTAAGCATCAAGAATTGTTGTAGAAATTTGATCAAAAATTATGACCAATCAGATTTGGCTATTTTTTAATATGATAAATTAGTTGAATTCGATCATAGTGGCCAATCAAGGAATAACACGATTCATAAGACGATAAAAAAAAAGTCTTAAAAGTGAAATAGACAAGTTTCCAGACAAGTAATTAACCAGAGGCCACGTAGTCAAACGTTCAATTAAATCATGAGCTCAGATTCATGGCTTCGCCATATCGATTTGTGGACACGCCTTGTTAAAAACTAACCACCACACCACCTGAACAGCTCGATCTCTCTCTCTCTCTCTCTCTCTTCCTCTCTCTTCCTCTCTCTTCCTCTCTCTCTCAGTAGATTTCAGTTTAAAAGCTGCTGATTAATACATTAATCGATGACACTCACAGTCTGAAGCTCCGTGGGAACGAAAGCAGGAGTGTTGGAGCAAAACAGAGGGATGATTGGGTCATTTGTCAATAAGAAAATAAATAAAGCATCTCAGCACACTGCTCAAACACCTGAACAGAGTTTCCCCGAAAGTCTGTTCTCCAATGCGCTGCCTCATAGCTGTGAGCTGAAGTGTGAGTCTGGGATAAATGATCCATTAAGAGATAATATGGAATCAATCACAGCTTGACTAAAAACTTCAGGACATTTTGTTACCACAGAAAATGACTGCGACCCAAAACTTGTAAGTTAAAGACGATGAAAAGTTCATCACTAACATTCCAGAGTCTTTCACAGATTGTTAAATTAAACAACATTTCAGTATCTGAGGCATTAATATCGAAATGGTACTATAAACCTGGGGTCTACAACAAACCAGTTTCACGCACAATCAGACGTTTAATGGTTTTTGAGAGACACATGTATGTTTCTTTTGTTTCTATGCAACAAACTGGGCAATGTAGCAGTACGAAAGTAAATATTGGGACCAAACAATAAACAAATGTTCAGATATTCCGCTTTATTTTCATTGAAAAATCATGTACACACTCTCTGCATCTGGACAGATCGTTTCACCAAACATACAATACTTTTCCATCAAGATTTCTTGATGATTCCAGTTAATCCCAGAGCAGTTCAACAGGATTTAGGTGCGGTGACTGGGCAGAAAAAACAACTCCATGACAGATATCACTCCAGACGACTGTTTGCTCTCTAAATAACGCTTACAGATCTTGGACGTATTCATCACTTCGGCTCATCCACTTGTACACTGAAATCGGTTCCAACGAGACGCAGTCCAGACGCAATTGCATGGTGTTGAAGTATGGAATGGTTGCCATGTTGACTCCTTTCACCTGGAATAAAATTTCAATCATCCCTGCTCCATATTAACCCCAAACCATTAAGCTTTCACCTCCATGTTTGACTGTTGGTGTGAGCACTATCGTTTATTTACTTATTTAATATGCAATTAACAGGAAATCATTCAATTGTGCATCATTTGATCAATGATCTGCATTTCCACATTATATACATATAGGCTTTGAAGCATTTAAACTGAGTGTGAGAATGTGAGAGATCAAGTCATCTTTCTTATTTTCCACAATTTTTTCTCATCAGTATCTCTCTCTCTCTCTCTCTCTCTCTCTCTCTCTCTCTCTCTCTCTCTCTCTCTCTCACCTGGTCTGTTCTCACCGTCACTAAAGGAACCTTTGATGGATGTTTGTTAAATACTTATGATTAATAATAATATAAAAATAACAATTAGCCGAACATTAGGATGTTTTTTTGGAATTGCGCTGTATGTAAAATTAGATAGTGTCTTTTTTCAAAGGGCAAAACGCACACTAAATAATACAGTGTCATAGATGTAGACATGTTCTCCAGAACGTTCTTGGTAGCAGCTCTTCCACATCCTGGATAATGGATCATGACCTGGTGCTTGGGGAACTCTGCTATAAATGGATTATGGTTAAAAAAAAAAAAAAAGATTTTTGTAGATGTGCCGCTCTATAATCAATTTAAGACTGCAATCAAAATGGTGTTGTATAAAAGGGAATAAAAGACTTTTGTTCCACTTCAGGGAGGGAACAGTAACCCTGCTTCACCACACCAACACCCTGTAGCTGATCATTTCACTACAACAGCATTCCCCAAGTGTTTTATTCCTTACTCTTATAGAAACATTGGTCATATCCACGACTAAAGCGTGCTGATGTACATAACTGACTCTACGATCGTAATGCATATTTCATGAGCATGCTGTAAAAATTGAAACACGCAGCTCAGCCTCACCTCTGCTGTCCGTCCTCAATGCTAATTGGGTCATTTTAGGAATTTAATAAGAAGGAAATTGCAGTCATCCATCTGATTTTCATGCACTTACTCAAACCAGACAGAAAGCGTCATTAAAGTGTTCATAGTGTATTTGGTGGAATAACATTTCCTGCGCTCGTTTTTGTTCGTCTTTGGTTCGTTTCTCGAGACACATAAAATATTTTTGAATTTCTCCCAATACTGTGCGGAGAAACGGATTCATGGTAGACAACAGACACATGCTATGCTACGCTTATTTATATTTTACTCTTATAAAAGGTACTACATTTGCCAAATACATTTAATCTACTAAACTGTGCTACGCTTTAGCAGACATATCAGTTAACTATTTATCAGTGTGGTGCAAGATTTAGTTTCCTACGTCTCTTCTTGTTCCATGAGATAAATATAATCTGCTAAATCTGATCCCCTGGAGAACCAAATAAGTTCCCTCAAAATGTTACAACATTTCCAGCCTGTCTGACTTCCTTTCCTTTTTCGACACACAGGTCCTTTACAACTTGTACTTCTTGTACGGTCGATTTCTTATGTCTAGTCACAAAGGCATCGTGTCCAAATAAATAAAATGAATATTTGTCTTAAATTGTCACAGGCTGGTTTTTCTCTCGCTCCCCAGATGAACGATAGACCCGATTAGCATCACGGCACAAAAGGTGAAAAATGCACATATTTCACCAGAAAGTACAAGAGGGCCATTTATATCCCATAATGCCTCACTGCGTGATGGATGCACAGCGAAGAGGGTTGTATATTTCATCTGCTCATCGGCGTCTGGCTGCCATGTTTGTTTGGCACTCCGTCATTGTGCTCAGTATTTACATGACATGAACCTCTCTTTCTCTCCTCTTTTACAGGAAGTCCAGAGCTTACGATGCAGATGCGTTCCGATGAGCGTTAAAGAATGATCAGTAGGGGGCAGTATACAGTTATTTGTATATAGTTTATAAATTACAGTAAACAATTTAGTGAAACAGAGCAATTTACGGTACTGTAGTGTATAAATATAAAATACTGGCGATTTCGCGAGCGGAGGGCGGAGCATTCGTCTGCCGCGCGAAACGTAAAGATATGTTACAATTTTTTCGTATCTCTTTCGTCATGATCGAAAAAATTAATGATGTGGATACGTTGTTGTTGTTTTTTATAAAATGTTATAAAAATTTATTTCATATATCATTGAACCAAGCAGGCATTTTATATAAAACTGTTGAAAAAAATTAAACTGTTGTTGTTCGCAAATATTAATAATAATAATAATAATAATAATAATAATAATAATAATAATAATAATAATAATAAACTGCATTAATAAAAAATTACAAGCAATTATGTGTTTTGCATTTCTTCTCCCAACTGTTTGAAATGGAACTAAACAGAAATATATAAAATAATTAACATAAATAATAAATATATAATAGTAAATATTTATATATTTATAAAGTGTAGTGTAGTGTGTTTATAACATAAACCTCAGATTGATTTATCTGAACAAACATTCTAAATTAACAATGAAACCTCTCTCTCTCTCTTTCTGTCTGTCTCTCTCTCTCTCTCTCTCTCTCTCTCTCTCTCTCTCTCTCTCTCTCTCTCTCCTCTTTCTCTCTCTCTCTCTCTCTCTCTCTCTCTATCTCTCTCTCTCTCCTCTTTCTCATTATCGTTCTTATTTTCTTTATCTATTTTTCTTAAATTACAAAAGCTTGAGTACTAATAAAACAAGCAAGTGAATATCTACACAAACGTCTCTTTTTCTCTCAGTTTTCTCTCCAGCTCTCAATTTTCTTGGCATCTCTCTCCTACACTCTATCTTACCCATCTCTTTTCTCCATATCTTTTCTTATCATCTTTCTTTCAACTCAAGCTGTTTGTGTTTTTTCTCTGTATCACTCTCATTCGCTTTTCTCTGTCCATCATTATTTCTGAATCCCTTGTTCTCTCTCTCTTACACTCTCTGTCTCTGTTGTCTGTATTGCTCTCTCCTTCTCTCTCCCAATCTCTATTTGTCTTTCTCTCCTCCTTTTCCTCTTGCACTTTGTCTCTGTATTTATTTTTGCTTTATCTCTTTTTTCTTTCATACTCTCTGTTTGCTTTCCCTGTCTGATCGCTCATTTCTTTTCTGTAGCCCTTTCATACTCTTTCTATCTTACACTGTCTCTTTTCTCCATCTCTCTCTCTCTCTCTCTCTCTCTCTTCATAGCTTTCCTCATCTCTCATGCTGTCTTTTCTCTCTCTTTCACAATCTGTCTCATTATTTCTCTCCTCTCTCTCTCTCTCTCTCTCTCTCTCTCTCTCTCTCTCTCTCTCCCAATCTCTATTTGTCTTTCTCTCCTCCTTTTCCTCTTGCACTTTGTCTCTGTATTACTTTTGCTTTATCTCTTTTCTCTCACACTCCCTCTGTTTGTTTTCTCTCTGTAGTTAATTGGTAGTTAATTTAAAAAAAAAAAAAAAAAAAAACGGCCTCTCTCTCTCTCTCCCCTCTCTTTCGTCCTCTCTCCTCTTTTCTTCTCCTATAGACAAACAATATAAAATGAAAGACATTCCTTTAAAAGGCTGATTGGTTTCTTGATCTTCACCCAAAGTTAAACATTCGCTTATATAAATTATTTCTATTAAACATTTATACAGGCTCAGATTTCCCCCCAGCCTCACACACACACACACACACACACACACACACACACACACACACACACACACACACACACACACACACACGATCAGCAGCTACGACCCGCCGCTCAGGCCACCATTAACCTTCAGTTTAGTGCTGCGCAGTGACGTGGGGTTTATACTGCTGTTTCAGCAAATTATTCCTCCATCCACATTAGAGCTCTCTCTCCCTCTCAGATCCCGCCAGAGATAATGTAATAATTAAGGTCATGTTCCAGGTGCGTGTTTTTTTTTATTACTAAACTAGCGCAATGAGGCCAACGCAGCAGAGACTGATTGGTAAACGAGGGGCTTTATGACATCATGACAACATACAGATTACTAAAGCAATTAACCATGAGGCATGCTTGCTTACTTTTTTAAAACTTTGTATCACATAAATAAAAAAATACAAACAAAAATAATACAAGCAGTACAGGATCATAAAAATGTGCTAAAGGAAAATAAATATAAATAGATGAATTAATACATATAATTATGAAATCAATAAATTATGAATAATGCATATAATATAGAACTCTCCGTGCAGTTTCAAGTGTAACAAACAAACAGCACTTGGCATCAGTGAGTGGCCTCTAGAGACCGCTCTCGTAATATCAGCGGACCGGGAGCCGGAAAAACTATTGCTATTTATTTTTGCCGAGAGCTGATAGTTCCAGCAATCAACTATCGGTGCTGATTAATTGGCAAAACGAATTAATTGGTCAACTTTGAATTGTCCAGAGTTCTTTTTGACTCTGATAAACCCAAAGTAAATGGTGTGTTTTGTCGCTGCTAAACTTCTCCTTTATTACGATCTTCATTTCTTCTTACAATGCACAAAAACATGATGCAAGTGAACCATCTAGCTCTAGCTACATACGTTTTATAGTTTAGTTTCGAAGATCTGAAAATGATTTTGCTTTGATCAAGGACGTCGGTGCAGTGTGGTTGCACTGGAAAACAGCTCGAAACCGCAGCTTTCTCGAGGGTACAAGACGAGAGAAACTAGATATATTTTTTGAGAAGTCGCTCGATTGAGTATT
The DNA here is from genome assembly GCF_014805685.1 of Silurus meridionalis. Classification (NCBI taxonomy): domain Eukaryota; kingdom Metazoa; phylum Chordata; class Actinopteri; order Siluriformes; family Siluridae; genus Silurus; species Silurus meridionalis. The sequence goes on along the minus strand of NC_060884.1, from coordinate 2,175,272 downwards.
TCAGCCTTCTCAAATCAAAAATGCTGAAAAAAGGTCCGTCTTTGCTAATCTTAGATGCATTTCATCATTGTCTATTCCTGCTTCCTGCCCCCCCTCTGAGAAGGGAAGTTGAACACAAGCATGACTGAAATGGGAACCGTGGTGAGAGAGAACACAGGATGGACGCCCTTCCTGGGAGGGGGTATTATTTGATTTGGAACTTGGCCAGACAGGCACTCCCATTCCCCACTTAACACATCTCAAGTGCAGGCACAAAAACGCTCTCCCACTTTCATCCCTCGTTGCTCTCAGCTTCAGGACAAGCACTCTGCAGGTTTTGGTTCTGGTGGTGTCTCTTACATCAGCTTGGGAGCACTCAGATTTCTTTTAATGCGGGTTGTTTGGGCTAAGACGCCCTAAAAGCTCTATTCGCTTTGGATTCGTTTTCATGTGGAGGTGTGTAATGTCATTACACAAGTCCTCCTTCTGAAATTTTGGCCCCATCTGCCATATCGGTAATTTTTTTAAGACTGTGTGTACATGCAACTGGAACGATTACACTGTATTTCACCTTCTGCACAACAGGAAGCAGATGGAACTTCAGAAAACGTCCTGGCTTATTCAAAACGTTGGTATAGATTGCATAATATAGCGTCGAATAAAAATAAAATTAAGAATAAAGAACAAAAGTTTTTCACTTCTTCTTCCTCTTCTTCAGTATCAAGTCACCATGTGAAAATAAAGCTGAAAAAAATCAAATCAAATCTAATTTTATTCGTCACGTGCACATTCACACAGAGTACGATGAGATGTAGTGAAATATATGTTCTCTTACATTTTAGGAATCGTGGGAATAGTCTAGAATTATTATTGGCTTCGCTTCACCTGGTACGTGTTTGGAAACCTCATCCTGTCCAAAAACTCTCGAGTCAACAGCTTTAGATGCTCTTCTCAGTCTCCCAATCCAAAAACAACACACACTATCTATAAGAATGTTCATGGGGATTCTGGTGATATCCATCTCCAAACTATTGTCTTTTCCACATCAAGTACAACCTGCTTGTGTCTCAGGGAGGATGAATGAGTGTTAAATGAATGCGTCCTAATGCTCATGCGATCCTTCGCAGAGAAATTACAAGCTGAAATTGACCTGATTAGGAAGAATTAAATGTTAGAACCATGATTCAAATCAACAAGTACACATTAATATCAGTGGTGGACTTTTCTGTACTTTAGCTTTTTTGTGTATCTGTACTTAATGTATTTCCATATGGCAGACTTTTACTGTGACTTCACTACATTACAAAGACAAATATTTTACTCTTTACTCAACTACATTTGTGAAATCAGTTGTTTTATTAGTCGTATTTATGAGGATAAAAACCGGTCAAACACGCAGCGAATCACCAACCAGGGTTGGTTTTAAACCTGTTCTGATTGGCGCTTGGTGTATCTACTGATCACCAACATACAGTTCAGCATCAGTTCAACATCAGGACATTTAGAGAGGAACAAATGATGAAGAAACTCCAAACTCGAACTCGCCACAACACACATGACCTCGTTTGTGTGATTTTTTATAGTCATTTTTAGGTTTTGGGATAATGGTGGCCTCATGATAATTGTAATAGATATCAGTGTTTGCCTCAATACAATCATGCTAGTAATGGATCAGTGTGCTGAGAGTCACATTGGAGTCTTTTCAAGTAAACCGGTTTGATTACACGGAGTCTTGTGATAAAAATGGAAATAGGAACATGGTACTTTGGGATACTCCCATCGTTGACCCCATCACTATGAATTCTCATCATGCGGTACGATTGTACCGGTGTATCACGGACGATGCGATACAAAACAGGCCCATTGACACGCCTTATCGACTTCGAGAAAGATCGAGCTGCTATGGCGCAGCTTGTTTACAGACATTTTTTAACATTAAACGCGTCCATTAACGGATAAATGCTGCAACGTGTGGTTTAAGATCAATAGAACCCTTCTGGATGTTTTGGAATTGGAAAAGAATTAACTCTGAGGTGCTCGTAATCGCTGTGTTTGAGCCATTTTTCTGTAACAACATGCCCTGAGGTGATTTAGTTCTTACTGACTTACTACTAATGATGCACATTTCAGCCTTTTGAAACTTCAGGAAGACAGAAGAAAAGTTTTTTCTTGCACTCTCCTGAACCGTCGTGTCTATTGTCAGTCGGCGACGAGCCATTGTGTAAAAATCAATGTTCATTTCCAAGCTCTGTTAAAGACTTCTGAGGGGGAAAAAAATGGCCTGATTGCTCAAGAGGATTCTCGGGTCAGACGGAACCAGGGGAAGCGGTTGTTAATTCTCAGGAAGGAGAAAAGTAAACCGGTGCATCAGATGGCGCACAATAAGGCATGATGATCTCTCTCTTTCTCTTTTTCTTTCTCGGTCTCTCAATACACAGAATATTCAGTGCAGATATGAATGGTTTTTGATAGACCTAATTAAATGCGGCCCTGCAGAAAAAAAACCTCTTTATCTCTCTCCGTCTTTCCGCTCTTCCACTGAGCCTCCTGGGGGAACAGAGGCTGTGTCACAAATCACAAAAGAACACGCTAATTACTCGACTTATCTAAATCAGGGTGCGAATTAAGTCGTTTATCATTCATCTTGAATCTCACTAAGCAGCCTTATTCGTGACGATTGATTAGGTTTGATGTACAGCTTTGACGTTACACAATAAACGTCTAGTGAAAGCTCAAAAGCCGCTTATTATTACTAAATTCTGAATCGAAATTCGTTTACAAATAACAGATTTCATTTGCAGTGCAAAAAAAGACACCTTTAAACAAACAATACATTAATCCAATAACTTGATCACGATTAGATTCTAATAAAACTGACATTTTTACTCATTACGAAGGATTACAATGTGCCGTTGCGCAATCACACGTGTCTACTTAGCAAGGAAAAGCAAAAATACAGAAATACTCTTGGTCCATCATCATCACCGGACAGAGTGTCTTCAGGAGAAGACGTCAGTCACAGCTATTTATTAAGAACCTCAAAACCCGCCGTGGAAAAAAGTTTTCAATCCGATTATTAATAATATCAATTTGTAATAAACACGTTTCTCCCCAATGAGCGAGCGCAAGGTAACAGTCAGGAGAGAAAAACTCCCTGAGATGAAATGAGGATGAAAACTTGAGAGGAAAGAAACCAGTCCTCGTCTGTGTGACTAATGGATAGTGCCATTATAGATCATTCCTTTCTATAATTGTGTTCTTTGTGGTCAAAAAGGGGCAGTTGCGTAACCAGAGGTCTGTTCTGCTGAAAGCTTTTTATAGGGGAAGTTTCTGTGCCAAAGCAAAAAGCAAACACACCGAAACTCCAATTTTTTCCTTTTTCATTTGTGATGTATAGAAAACGTCCAAAACGCTGTTACGCTGAAATGCAATCACGGCCAGAAGCTGCATTGCCGGGACGGGATGATTTTGCGGTCTTTCACAATTGTGCGATTCCAGTAAACTTACAAGATCGTTACAAATCGCACTGTGCAACATGGATCTAATAAACGTGGGTATGACATTTACACTTACCGCATTTAGCAGACGTTCTTATCCAGAGCGCCGTACAAAAGTCATTTAAGTCTCTATCAATGAATAAATCAACACTGGTTCGTTAGAATAGAATCTTGAGATACCATCAGCCTACAACTCAGGAGTTCTTCTTTTAAAACAAAGACAAAGCAAAGAGACAAAAGCGAAGAGAAATGTCTTCACCTATCACTGGAATATAGCCAGTGACTCCACCACCTTAGTGCCAGAACAGGGAAGAGCCTTGAAGTATATGAAAGAAAGTGGGACCAGTCGAGCAGTTGACATGTATGTAGAATGTCAACTGCATTGTCAACTGCAATATCATAGTGCTCTATTTCTATAGAACATCATTAGCATGCACCATTGGTACACAAATAGAGCTGGACGAATCACACCGTTTTTCTGCGTAGTGAAAAAGTGGTGGAGGAAGAGAATATGGATCCAATCATGGGCAATATGAGATGCCTATATTGTAAAGGGAGTATAAGTTAAGCATGCATTAACATTAGCCTAGCCTAGACCCAAGCCACATATTGAATACCTTTTAGCTCTATTCGCCTCCATGTTATTCAAGCTTTAGTGCCATAATGTTTCAATGAATACCTCATTTTATGTTCCATTTTTATTGGCAAGACAGTAGATGTTGGGCATCTACCAAAGAAATCTTCATGTTGGACATCAATGTATACCAGGCTCTAGATTTGCCAATAATCTTTGGGAAAAAAAAAACATAAAAAGTTTTTGGGCTTTTGTTTGTTAGAGGAAAAGTCATAAATGTAGTTGATTCTATGACCAAACACTGAGGGTAAAAATGATTTTACGAAACCTTTTCCTACCAGGGGTGCCAATAATTCCAGAGCTGACAGCCAGTGAATACGTTCCTGGTTGTACACAGAAACAAGATGTCTTTCTTTCTAGAGCAACAAAAATGATTCTCCTGATAAAAATTCTGACATGCCAAAGCAAGATACATCTTCCTTTAAAGAGAAAAAGAGAAGGTGATCATTTACAGTACGATTGTGTTTATTACACCATTTATCTGTCAGCAAGAAAACCAGCAGCTGCTATTAATATTCTTAAGATCATTAACGGGAAAAAAAAAATCGTTGGAGTGTAAAATGGAAACGATTGAAGCGTCTGTTTACAATGAAAAGCCTTCCAGATACACTCAAACTGAGTATCTCAAAGATTTCTGTTCATTTATTTACTTAATTACATCTCAGGAGAAAAAAAAACTCACTGAAGGAGAGAAATAAAGATAAGCCCGAGTAATTAAATCAGCAAACGCAAATCAGGGGGGAAAAAAAACAGCACTCATGAACGAATGAAATCAAAAGTAGGATCATGACCACATAATCCTCTGAGGTTGGTTTCTTCAATAGCATGGAACAAACTCAATGCAGGTTTTTGTACAGTTCATTATCCAAATGTCTCCAGAATTATTGGCACCCTGGGTAAGGAAAAAATGCATTTTAAAATAATACAATAGAAGTCCAAGTTCAGGAATAGCTAGAGACTTAAAGGGTTCAAGTTTAAGACTATGAACTTTTCAAACCCAAGTTTCTACATAAGAGGTGCCTAAACTTTTTCCTGTGACAGAATATTACATAGAAAAAAATTACATGATCCAGAGACCTTCTAATGCTGGATTAGTTTATTAATTAATTAATTAATTTTTCATTTTCATTGCCATTAATATCGAAAAATATTCTTACTTCTGCATATGTATATGGTTGGTGGGTGACTCTAATGAATAACTCATAATAATAATTCATAATAATTAATTAGCCAACCCTTATTATCAAAACAAATATGATACGAGTAAAACATGTATATAAAATTACATTTTTGAAATACGTCTCTGGCATTGTTCAGTGGGCCGTTCCAAATGTGGGGGTGGGCCATATTCAGCCCACGGGCCATAGTTCGGGGACACCTGCTTTGCATAATCATTCATTGACTTAATTCGTGCTTTGAGCTTCTCAATACCTTTTAAGAATATATAATTTATCTCTAAAGAGCAAACCAGTGAAGATTGTGCTGAAAGCAAAAACACCCTGAGATTGTATAAGAAAGACATCTTGGGAGAAACCAAACCCTTGAGGAAACATCAAGCTCATATGAGTGACTCTGACTGCAGATCCATCACTGTTGAGGTTATCATCTGTTCACTGATAGAAAGATAAAACTGTTTCTGGCTATTGTAATCCTAAGCCACTATTACAGACCTGTTTATATTTGCAGTCCGAGTCTATTCTTCATGGTTCTTGAGTGGAAAAAATCCACAGTAGTCTCACGTATAACAGATATTTTTAGCGAAACTGAAGCTCAAAATCAAAGTACGATCGCCAATATTGCTGAGATGAGTCCGAAATGACTGGAGTCATTCAGCCCTAAGTGGCAACAATTGTGATAAATTTGTGTAAATTTATTTTTTTTAGGATTTTCAAAAAGAAAATTAACATCATTAACCAAACCGTTTTTATTTTTAAGTGTGACAAGAATATAAAATAATATAATAATAATAATAAAAAAGGGGACAAAATATCAAAATGATATGCATTCATTAAAATTGTAATCATTATTATTAATAATTAATAATCATTATTCTAAATCGAAACAACTCCATTATAATAATTCGGAGCGTGTTTTCATGTTAAATCGATGTTTATATCAGGAACGCTGCCTACTTCACATTTCAGTGTACTACAGTATATTAAATGCGTATGATTTAACACGATCGATGTGGTTACGTCAGAAGAAAAAGGTTTCAGCTACATTAAATGTAATGCGGGAATTACAATAAAATGAATGATCGCCCTTCTGGACACCTTCAAAAATATTTTGACTGGGTCATATTTACATACATGTGTGTTCAGCCCTAAACGGTTCTACAGAACACGACACACAAGCCGAGTTCCTCTGAAAACCAAACGATGTTTATCTTCAAGGTTCCTCACACAGTATATTTCCGTCTATTCCTGTCCACCGCACAAAATAATGAGACGTGTACGCAGTGTGAGTGGCTTTAGATAGGCGCTGTGTGTGTGTGTGTGTGTGTGTGTGTGTGTGTGTGTGTGTGTGTTTGCACAGCAGAGTTAGAGTCGAAGCTCGTTATCCGGACGGTAACAACGATTGGGTTTGTGTTAGCGTCGTTGTTTCATCGCTGTCTGCAGGAAGCGCTTCGATATTGCTATTGATCACGGAGTCAGTGTGCTGAACAGGCAGGGTGTCCCTTCAAAGACATTTAAGACGCCCTCGCAGCGAGAGGCCGGAGGTGTGGAAGATATATGAGGAACAAAACAAGCTAACGTTACCAGAATAAAGTCGATTATTGCGTCCTGAACCGCTTTTATCCGGTTTTTCGTTTTATATTCTGTAAGAATTAAACACATCATACAATTACGCCATTTGGAAGACACCTTTATACAATTATCTTAATCGTACATCTGAGCAGTTGAAGGTTAATGGTTCTTGCTCGAAGGCCCAGCAGTGGCAGTTTAGTGGTGGTGGGATTTAAACTCATGACCTTCTGCGCAAATGTCCAACATATTCACCAAGACTTTACTGCCAAAGTTTGCAGACACCTGGTCATAATTGTGGTGTGTGTTTTTTGAGCATTGCATTTCACACTTGCTATTATAATTCCCTCCACTCTTCTGGGAAGATGTTCCACTAGATTTTGGAGTGTGCTTATAAACATGTATATTTATCAGCCACAAGGGTGTTAATAAAGGCAGGTAGTGATGTAGGTGAGAAGGTGAGAAGGTGAGGAGGCCTGGGGTGCAGTCAGGGTTCATCCCGAAGGTGCTCAGTAGGGTTAGGATCGGAGCTCTACAGCAGGCCACTCAAGATCTTCCTCGCCAAACCATGTACACCAGATCTTCACAGGTGCACAGGTTTGGGTTTCCAAGTTCAAACGAAAGCGAAATTTTATTATCGCGCATCCAAAGACGTCCTGTATTATATAATAATGATATGATGAGAATTTCTCTCAGAATATTTTACACAACACGCTGCGTCTGCACAGCTGACCTTCTCACACACTCCTTCTCATCATGCAGTCTGGAAAAAGGTACCAGAGCATTCGGGCCATCACAACCAGGTTCTTCCAACAAACCATCAGAGTTCTCAATAAGAGACTTTGTGTCGGTCGGTTTGTTCGTGTTACTGTATCTTGTGTTAAGGTGTTGTAGCACCCTGATCCTGGAGAAACCTTGGTTCATTTTAAAGTTCTCTCACATTGATCTATAAAGCTAGCATACCCAAAGTTATGCTAAGTGTCAGGCTTAATTGCCATGTTTTCATTGTGTTTAGCACAAAAGCTAAATGTGTTAGTTACCCCTGCCTGGAAATGTCATTCTCTCCAGCTGTGCACGGTGAGGTGGTAGTGTTGATGATTCAACTCATAAATAAAAAACGAACGTACTGCGAATAAACTCTCTCAAACACTCATGGAGAAAAGCTCTGTGATATAGCGGTTCTGCTGAATCCGGATTCTATTGAATCCGATGCAAACGAGTCCATTTGCATGTGGACACCCGTTTGCTCCTGCGGCTTTTTCTCCCGGGCTGCACATAATGAAACCTTTTTTTTTTAACAATAAGAGCTATGTAGACTAACTGCATGCAAATTATCCACACACACACACACACACACACACACACACACACCTTATACACCTGATAATACAAAAAAAAAAAACTAATTAGCTTCCCTGCTGCGCTGTTGAGCTGCTATATTATAAGAATGACAGATGTGAGTGGATTTTTTTTTCAAATTGCATTTCCAGTCTTGTTTACGTCTGAATCACGGTGCCACTTAAAACTTCACAGAGGATCCATGAAAGCCAGCATGAGAACGGCCGAGATTTAATTCCACTTCTCTCTCGGTTCTCGGTGTAAGTTTTAAGTACGAGCGCAGCACATTTGTGTTTTGAGCACGGTTGGTGTTCAGACGCTGAAATCTGGGTCAAAGCTTTACGCATCTGTATAAAAAAAGAAAAAAAATGTGCTGAAAGAAGCGAAAGAAGTTCCATCGAGTTCATTTAAGTTCATTTGAGCGAGCGTGCCGGATTAGGAAAAGACCGTAAAAGCCCAGAGCATGGAAGTTCGATTGTATGTTAGTCTATTATGCTGCTTCACACAGTTCTGAAACCCAACAACTTCGTAAATTTGATGTTTTGTTGTAAATAGGGACGATCAGTCGATTGTATGCTCTCAATAAACACGTTTTCTTTTTAACTGTCAGTGAAAATTATGGAACAGCATCACTTCAGTACACATTTTAGTTTAGAACGTATTCATTCTCCCAGACGTTTGAGTTTTCTAAGGTCAGTATTCCTCTCTTATTTGTCTGATTTAATATTTAAATTTGGCTTATTATTATTACTTTGTCATACTATACAGCACATCGGTCCATACCTAAAAACTTTCCGTCTATTTATCTATAATCTACACACACACACACACATTATATACACACACACTACACTTACATTATAAAAATACAATAACTAATTGCATTATTGTGATCATTCCTTCATGCCCTTGTCCTCAGTAAGCACTTTATAGGTCAGTGGGAATAAACCCTGGACAGGATGCACAATGCACAAACGTTCACACACTCAATCATGGCTGGAGGAAATAATGCATAATTACACAGAGCAAAACCACTTTGTTTGCTGTTTGAAGGTGGGAGGAAACCAGAGACCAATAGGGAATAACGATAGAAAACCAAGCTCAGGATGGAACCATGGAGCTCTGGAGTGGTAGAAATAACCACTTCAGTGCAACTTCTTATTCTATATACAATATTATCCTTTACACGCACACACATTGATGTTAAAATACATTTCAAACACAAAACCTGAACTGAAATGGTCTGCAATTTTCATTGGCATTATGATTCAACTGCAGATCCCATCGATTCATTCTTTTAATAGAGGAATAAATAAACACAACCAAACTATATAGAAAACAGCAGTCTAGACAATTCCTTTAATATGCACCATAATATGCACCCAAACTGCAAACACATACTCCAGAAGAAGGGAGAGAAAAAAACATTTACAAAATATCCAGTCAACTCATTTTTAAAAGCTGTCATGCAAAAAAAAAAAGAAAATAGAAATGCATCCACTGAATGAGAAGAAAGTGTGCATTTTAAAAGAAGAGAGAAAAAAATGTGTATTAAATATTACCAAAACGCACGTAAAAAAAAAAAAAATTCAATAAATAAATAAATAAAAGCACGTGCATTTCACGTTAAAAAAAAAAGTGTAACAAATAAGTGGACAAAAAGAAACACACAACAAAAATCCTGGTAGACGCTTGCACGCGCAAAACTCTTCTCATTCCTCTTTTAGATCAAAATCAAACCGGTTCATATGCGTGACATTGAAATCTCAGTGCACGAACTCACGCGCGCACACAAACACGCACGCGCACGCACACACACACACACACACACACACACACACACACACATAGCGACGTGAAGTGAAACGTCAAAACACAACTCACAGTTAGAGCGGCTTTGCTCCGTTACTCCGCCGGTGTCTGAAAGGCGCGTGCGCCGGTCCCTGTTACTCCGCGCGCGCGCTTCTCCCGTTTCTCGAGCTGCTGCTCAAAGAAGTTTGATGACGTCATTAAGGCCAATTAAAGAGGAGCGCGCGATTCCTCCGCCCCCAACCCCGCCCCTTTTATACACTCATATTTGCCTCCATGCTTTTCAGTAGGTATGGGCGATACCAATTATTTTCTTTTGATATCGTCGATATCAATAACAATAACAATAATTTTACGAAATATCTTTATGATTTTCATCACCATTATTAATATTAATAAACTGTACATGACTTCTTATAATAATAGAAATAATATATAAAAGATTTCATAAATAGATATAGGATAAAAAAAAAAAAAGTAAACCTGCATGAAGACAGACCCTTTGTGGAAAAGATTGGACCTGCTGAACACCAGGTGCCCCAAACTTGGGCATAGGTGAACATCTGACCACCCGACTCCAGATATATCCCCCTGTATTTACTGGTATAATGAGCTCCACTCTCATGGGAAATCGTGGCTACAAGAGCATTGGTGAGATCAGGTAGTGATGTTCCAGGCTCCACCTTCTTCATCCACAATGTGTTAAATGGGGTTTAGAAGCTTTAGAGTGCACAGAAGCACTGTCATGATGGAACAGTGTTTTGGCATCTTGGTTCCAGAGATGAGGAATTGTAAATCTACGGCATACGAAGATGATCTAGACAAGATTAATATTTGGGTGTGAGGATCATCTGTCTACAAACTTTCAGAATTATAAAAAACCCAAGTTGAAATGAATGGAAAATAGCATTAAGTACAACTCTTTTTAGTTCCCAGTTTGAATTACAAGTTAAAAGACTGAAGTTTCCCCTTTCAGAGGTCGTTTTGGAGTTAACTTTCTCGATTTCTCTAAATTGACATTCTTAGTTTGTCAAAAGGTCCTAAAATAGTCTCATGTTTGCATCGCTTCTCATAAATAAGTGGAAAAACAATGTAATTCGTGCGACATTCCCTTGTGCCTGATGTTACCTGTGCAACTTGAGAAATCAACATGCAAATATTTGCACAGATATTTACCCTGAGTGCTGCTCCTGCTGGTAATCAGTGAACGGGACAATCAGTCCCTAATGCTCTCACTTGTGTTTTCTTTACATCTGCATGCATTGATTACGAACCTGCACAAGCCCACACAGGATCCGATTCATAACTGTGCAATCAGTGGCGATGTGCAAAACCAAATCCTGGAGTTCAACTGATGTCAAACCTATTGGATTAGATCGTGTTTGACTTTTCTTTTTGACACACACACACACACACACACACACACACACACATATGCACAAAATGCTTGACAACTATTAAGTGATTTTTTTGTAATCTACCCAAAATAAAACCCTTCACCCTTGATTTCAATATATAATCGGAGGAACCCTTAAAGGTTCTGTGTAGAACTTTTACATTCATTGTATATGGAACCAATTTCAGGAATACTGGCCACAAGGGAGAAATAAACCCTGCATCAGCATTATGGATAAACACACACACTTGAAGGTTTTAGGCTGATCAAAACAACTCCTGGCATTGTATTGGGAGACGGGAGGAAACTGGAGAACCGGAAAAAAAGGGCAAACGCAGAGGGAAGATGTAAAACTTCAGATAATAATCCAAGCTCATGATCCAACCCAGGAACCGTGAAGATTTGAGAAATCACAACGTCCTGACATTCAAATTCAAATATTTTGTTATTTTATTCCACACATTGCGATTCAATGCGATACGATGCAATGGAAAAAATACGATGATCTGCAATTCAATATGCTACAGATTTCTTAGGGGGACAAAAAACAGCAACTCGTCAATTCATTGAAGTGCCTTATGACTTTTAAAGCATGGCTTCTTTTACAAAACACGCTTTTGTAGTGCAAAAAACAAAGAAAAAAGATGAAATAAAACCAGACATCTTTTCCTGTTGTGTCTCCAGGAAGATGCAGCTCTACCTCTGCCATGTAAATCTGTATTCTATGTAACTCTTTAATACACGCCTCGGTCTCCGCAGTGCTGTGATTCACGTAGGAGATCGATCCACATATAAATATATGTTCAAAATTATTGGTCACGTTCTAAATAATAAAAATATATCTGATGCAAATTTAGTTAGAAACGACGCATCGCAATACAAATGCCAACTTGTATCCGATGCACACTTTTTCAAATTGATGCATCACATCAACTTTTTATGCCGACACACCGATGCGAATCGCTGAAACTTATCTAATATTGTATAATTGTACATAATATATGTACATAATATTGTACTTTAAGAAGGAGAGGAGAGAAGATAAAAAGAAGCTCATGGCACAATGAAGGGGTTCTAATCTTCACTCTGCTGTAAGGTTAAGCCTCCGAGGGTAAGGGAGTGTGTTCCCACCCACTGTTCTTGGGATTGGCTACAGACACTCACTGGTCTTTATCAGGATTGAGTACATATTAAAGATATTATCAATTGGCACTTATTCACTATTAAATTTTACTCACTTCTTCTCAAAGCTGATATCATTTATGTAACCGTTTCCATTTCTTTCATTTCTATCATGTCTTCCTTTCATCAGCTGATTTGTTTCAAAGCGCTTACATTTAAAGACAATGAAACTGAGGAACCCCCGGAGAAACCGAGAAGCATGACTGGGAAAAAAAAACTGTGTGTGAATGAGAAATGAATACACTGCGATTAATAAAGTAACAGAGACGTGTTAACAAAACGCAAATTCATGTCACGGTATTAAATTAAACCCAACGCTGCTGTAGGAACGAGGTTCGCAGATCTTCACCCCACAGCAGTCCTGACTGAATTAAAGCTGTATTTACTGTATATTATTAAAACCTTGCTATATAAACCTGGGTAATATTTAACCCCCTCAGAGCGGTGTCATTTATCCAGTCCAGTTATCCCATAAACAAGTCCATTAGAGCGATCCGCTAACGAGTCTCACGCTCATTCGCCTGTCTCTGTGCATCGTCTGCAAATGAATTACTCGCGTTGCAGTGCAAACTTTTATCCTGATAAATGGAGACCTCATTTAGATGTGATGAATCGTTGAATACACTACGTTTTTAAGTACGTTTTCATAACGATGAGAGATTGTCCATAGTGGAAGTTTGTCAAAAAATAAGATTAAATCTAAATGAAATGAAAATGAAAAATAAATGGAATATTCTTTATATACAAAATTTACTCGGAAGTAGAAAAAGGTGCTATGGAACAAATTGCGTATAAAATGATACTGAACATGACATGATATTGCTACTGTTTTAGATACCTACTTAAAGGGGGTGGTAGGAAAGATCTCCTGTGGCATTCTGTAGTTGTCTTTGTTGGTCTCATTCTATGCCTGAAAATGCTCCTGTAGGACTCCAGTATCACATGCAAAGGGTGTGACGTTTTGTCAAGAACACTGAGAAGTTTTCTCAGCATTCTCCTCTCAGACACCTCAACCACAGAATCCAGCTTCACTCCAAAGCCAGAGTCTGTTTCCCTGATAAGCTTGTTGAATCTGTTGGCCCCAGCAAACTACACTACAATTTAGAAGATGATGCTGGCTACCACTGAGTGGTAGAACATCTCCAGCATGGTTTTGCAGAAGAGTCCCATTAAGGGAAACGCAGGCAACTTTGACCCCCATCCTATATATGATCCTATACATGTAGGTCAGTCGTCCAACAAACAATTTTCAGAAAGTCATTTGCAGATTCATGAGTCCTAAATAAAACTGAAATACTAATGATTTCTGACTGAGCAGTGATTATTAAAAGAAAGCTATTGGTGCAAAGAGCTCCATTGGGGCAAAGATCACGCTGCCTCATGCAGCCTACATTAAAGTAAACAGTTCTTTGGTTTATTTCTATCAAGTTAGACGTTAAAGAAAAACCCAAACAAAGATAACATGCAGGGAAACAACCCGTCAGCGTAAAACTCTTTTCTACATTCCCCTCTTCGCTTTCTTGCTTGGCCTCAGTTACACAGCATGTGGAATGTATTACGCGCTCACAAATACCCGCATGTGCACTTCTCTTTATCTGTATACATCACATGTGCTGACTCTGGTGTGGAGAGCACCATGGCTTTAATCTTCACCGTTTGGAGTGCACTCTACAGCAGTAATAAAATAAAAAACCTTGGGCTTGATTTTACTGCGTGTAAGTGGGTTCTTTCTCGTTTATCGCTCTGAATTGCATGCTCCTTTCTATACCAAAATGCACAGGAAGGATATAAATTCAATGTAAATGATAGAACGAGCGTTTTATTGATTTATCGGAGCCCGGCTCTTTTAATCCATCACTTTAATAAACGCTCATCAACTTTTACGATGCAACAGCAAATTGTTTTCACACACACACACACACACACACACACACAATCTCTCTTTCCCCACTGCGCTGGCGATTTCCAGTTTCTGATCAATAAGACGGTGTTTCGTCATTTTATATCTTAAACTGTTGTGTTTCCAAGGGAACATGCACAAGATGCATTTTTTGTGGACACCTGGCTTCTGTTGGAGGCAAGTCAGATCTTAGATTTATCAGCGCAAAATTTTCCCTTCACTTGACTCAATGAAGATCTGCTTTACCTGGGTTGAATTTGGTGGAAGATCTCCTACTATAGAGCTCTATCTCTGCTGAACACCTTTGGGAATAAATGTGAACCCTGACTGCACCCCAGACCTCCTCACCTTCTCACCTGCATCAATACCTGCCATTACTTACACCATCACACAAATCTCCATAAGCACACTCCAAAATCCAATGCAACATCTTCCCAGAAGTGTGGAGGTTTAGGACAAGAAATTCGTTCCATGGCCTAGGTGCTGAAGCAGAGAAGATAAGTTTGGTCATCTTCGTGATCTACCTACCTTGCGTTATGAATTATTATTATGGTTATGCATTATATAAGCCTCATTTCTCTTCTTCTCTCTCATCACCATCGTACAATCGTTCAGCGAAGCATAGAGCTAAAGTGATGGGAATTTACGCCATGCTCCAGTGCTGTTTGGACGCCACAAAAAAAGCTAATTTCTACAGTGTGCTTGCAAAAGTATTGGCATGCGGCCTATCTCAATGTTCTACACCAGTCCTAAGAGAAGGCGTCGCACGTTATTGCCTTCAGGCTTTGCATGCAAATGAATTAAATTAGACTGATATTACATCATATCCTACCAAGAAGCACATGCTTTTTTTTTTGGTTGTATATTTGCATATACGTACAATTAAAATAAAACAGACAAAAGCTTCAATTCCACAGGAATAAATTTGGTCAGTTGCAGCGGCACCCAGAAAATAAAGAGATACACCACATCTCAATTGACATGTTCCTTCTCTCTGATTGTTAATACCCGGTTTTCGCTTTTGCACAAAAATAGAGCAAAACTATAAGCAGATTAGAGAAAATCTGTGAATGTCTGTGAAATATTTAAGTGAAAGCCCCCAAAACGTTCCTTTTCATGAATATAAAATGGATGTAGAAAATGTGTCGCATTAGAACTATTAAATACGGATTCCTTTCCTGTGATAAATGTCGAGCTGAAGAAACCTGAACACTACCACTAGTGCTTTGGAAAAAAAAAAAAAAAGGCTTGGATCCCGCACATCGCACGTGATACACTGAATACGATTTTAAAGTGATAGAGTGACGTTTTTTCACATAGAGAACACTAAGAGTCCCACAGTGTCATCATGTTGTGCTTGTTCTGTTAGTCAAACTCGGATGGTTCCTAGGTGAAGATCATTCGGTATAGAAAACTGACATCTCTGTGAAAGTAAAGAATGTAAAGAGAAGTGGTATGGTGTGCTCCTGTTATCACCCATGTTATAGCAGCTATAAACAAACAGTCATCCTTTGACTCTTTCGTTCCACTCCTTGAAGTTAAAAGTGCAACTTATCCTGTGACTGAGAAAATGAACTGTGACTCCTTCCATAACATTTTTTACATTCATTTATAGAAAAAATCGACCCATTATAACCATTAGGAATAGAAATATAATGACTGTTCCCGTATAATAACATATGCAACAATCAGTGGCTAATTTTGTTCTTTTCTTTAACTTTTTCTGGCCCTGAGATGAGCTCCACCTGTGTTTTATAAAAGGCAATTGGAGGAGACTTTCACATTTAAAGCAATGTTTTGTTTATGGGTTTGGTTCTGCTGGAGGGACCGGGTGGAGAACCATCATGAAGCTGCACACATTACAAACGGCCTCTTAAACTTTTTCCGAGATAAATCTTTAAATTTTTCTCCCACACTCTCCATGCAAATGGTAGCAGAATAACTTCATTCCTGTAAAGTTCTGCAAAGATCCCCCTCTCCACCACCTCCCCCCAAATGCACTATTTAATATTAAGTGCTTTGCATTAATTCCTTTTTAGTGTCTTAAAATGTCCTGCATACATCATTTCCTTGCTTGTTGCTGTTAACCTCAGGGCTCACATTAAATTCTTTTAAATATAATCATTATTCCTGGCTTTTGGGCCTTTAGTTGCTAATTAGCATATGATTCAAGAACTCGTTTTTTCAACAATATGTCCATTTGCAAAGCCCTGTGACGCAGTCCAATGCATCAACCTTTTTCCTTCCGATATTTTATTCAAAATAGACCGAAAACTGAAACATGATTAAAGTGCAAGGCTCATCTTTTGAATCCATGCAGTGACTGGTTTAGTAACCCTGTTTACGGAAAACTGATCAGACACTAATCACCGTGATTAACGCTGACATTCTTCACATTTAGTGCTTCTCAGGATACTGAGATTTGAGAAATATTTGCGAGTCAGACACGTTGAGCCGCTTAATGAGCGAGGGAACAAACCCGATGAAGGGCACTTCAATCAATACAAATTACTTCCCTATTGAAAAATGTCCAGTTTACGAAAACAAGAATAATTAGAAAGAAAAATAAATAAATTCCTATCTATTTCTCTCTATCCATCAATCCATTACTATCTATACATCAATTTATTTTGATATATATATATATATGTATATGTATACATTTCTTTCTATCTATCCATTTCTATCTATACATATATTCATTTTGATATATATATATATATATATATATATATATTTCTATTTATCCATACATTTCTATCCAGCTATCAATCCAATTCTTTTATCCATCCATTTCTATGCATCAATCCATTTCTATCTATACATCTATCTATTTCTATGTTAACGGTTAAAATTTTATAATAATAATAAACAGTCTCTTTAAAAACAAATGTGCTGCTGTTGTCTGTCTATTATTCTTTACACATGAACTTGCTCTTCATTCTAATGAAATTCTTCCACTTGGATATGTGGGTCTTTGAGTGTGGAGTCGGAAATCATTGTCTATGTTACTGTAATTAATAAGAGGTGAATATTCATGCTGAGGAGATAATGAGACGAAAAGGGAATTGCATCTCCAACTGATCGCATGAATCACAGATCCTACAGCTGGAGAGAAACACACCAAAATGACAAAATCCTACTGCAGCAGCAGCGGCTGATACCATCAGGATCGTACATTAGCAGCAAAGAGTCACTAACAAGCTAGTTCAAAGGATAGTATTATTTTGTGTAAACCAGTAGGAAGGCTCTGTACCAGGCTGGTCCATTTATACTGATTCGTACGAGTCAGAAGTTATCTAATTTCTTGGCTTGTGAGTAAACCAGCTACTAAGGTCACATCTGGCTAATCACGAAGGTTCGTATGTAAAGACCGAACATACCACCAAACAAATCTTCCTAAAAAAATGTGTGATAAAAGCTGCACTCAAAAACACTGATAGAGCCCAGTTAAAGGCTCGCAGAGATCCGAACACGGCAATTAACCAGTGATTATTCAGCAGGACCTGCTGTACATTTGGAGCTGCAGGGGACCGTAAAAGCAATGCAGAAAGATGAAAACAACTCTGAAACAAAAATGCATGAAAACACACGAGCGGGATTTCCTTCTGCAGTCTTTCTATAATAAACTAAAATGGATGGATGCAAATGGAAATGAAACTCGAGGCGAGCAATTATAAGAACATGTACCGAGTTTAATGGAGTTGGTGGAATTGCTGCTTTTGTAAATGCTACAGCAATTTGCCCAATATGCAGTTTATTTATTTATTTATTTATTAAGAGCTGCATGTCATTATCCATTTCTATTATCCATGAAAAGTGATTTAATGTTGCAGAATGTCCATATGGGAAGTTATACCTGTCTTTTTCACAGCAGACATTTTTCCCCTTGTGTTAGGTTCACACTGTAGGATCTCAGTCGTCATATTGTCAAACTGTACAACAGTCAGAAACTGATGCACACGAGAAAAAGAGTTTCACGTCATCAGTCCGTGTCACGTTCAGACCCGTGTTCTTTCGCTAACTGTAGCTAGCAGCTAACAAAAACAATCTGTAGCGCTAACTACGTTCATGACATACAAACACTTCTATCCCCTCCATAACTTTGTAGGTTTCACTACTTGCTCAGGTTTTGCGCTTCCTGTTGGTTCTTGGTTTGAGGCTCATCATAGAAGTCACACTGAGGGAAAAAGTAAAAAATCTTCTGACACTGTCAGGATTTCACCGTAGAAAAAAAATGATCGTAACGGCTGTTAATCGGCTGTCGATGAACAAACCAGTGATCGTAGATTAGCGGTTTTAGCATAGGATTATAGAAATCTTGTAGGATTTCCCAAATTTGTCTCAGGCGACCAAACTCGCACAGTGTGCACCTGGATTTACTCAGAAACTCTATCCTGAAGCGTTGGCACTGGAGACTCTTTTCCTAAATTATACATATAGATCCCCTCACAGAAAACTTCACATCAACAATCACACGTTCTCAAATCCCTTTATGTACCGCCTCTGCTGCACCTGTCCCACTGTAAGAGCTGTACTTAGTCTGGGAATGAAAACCTATGATTTAGCAGCTGCACCGTTGTCAGAGCCGCTGCTAAAAACAAATCAAAACCTTGGGTGGAGTTTTGATGTGAGAACGTTTGTCCCGAGAAGGTGTGTGCGAAAAGCAGGATCGGTTGCGGATGAAGCGTGGGGGTGCAGCCGTGCTGATGGAAAGATTTCTACTTCTGCAAAAAAGTGCTTTCTAGGTGATGTGTAAGCAATCGGAGGGCGATACTAATCTGGTTTAGCGTAATCTGGATTGGGTACGAAGAGTGGGAGGAGAAGTGTAAAGCAGAGGATATTATTTATAACACAGCATGGAAATGTAGGTCATGAATTATGCATTATGCTAATTAGGTGAAAAAGCATATGTGATTGATTAACAATGTTTGGCTCCTGCCATGTTTGTATGCTGGAGGAACTTGATTGAGCATAAATACTTCAGATAGACAGATAGACTGACTTTTGACCTCATGAGGACACTTAAGTACTTTAGCATCTGTGCGTTCCTTAAGTTTTATACTTTTCCTACATTTTAACAAAATACTGTACTGTAATTTGTTAATAATTTAACAATTATGCGGGTGGAGACGCGAACATACTGGCAGCGTCCCGACGTAACGTGCCGCAACACGCTGCTACGTTCGCCAGCCGACAATATTTGAACCATTTTGTCGTATCGCTAACGTAAATAAATAAAAAAATAAACATTAAGGGCTCTTTTCTTATCACATGTACCTTACAGCACAGTGAAATTGTTTCTTTGCATATCCCACTGATGCTTGTGGTCAGAGGTCGAAATCAGCCCCGATACAGCGCCCCAGACGGTTAGGGGCCTTGCTCAATACTGGGGCTTAAAACCCCCAACCTTCTGATCAGTAAGCCAGCGCACTATAATAAAGCTGCAGTGAAGTATCTGAAGCCGCACTTCAGCGTTTAGCAAAGGATTTATTAATACACATCATTTCAATAGCCCTAATAAAGAAAAAAAAAAACCTCTGCATGTAATCAACGAGTCCTGAAGAAACCTTTCTACTGACCTGCTTATGATGCATTATGCATTATGTATTATGCGAACAGCCTGAACGCCTCTGCACGTCTCCCGAGCCTCTTTTCATATATAAAAAAATCTATTCAGCGTCCATCACCACCTGTCATGCAGATAAGATACAGAACTCATTCGAATTCACCTGCACATTACGCACACCATCAGTCAGCCTCACCTACTCCGCAATACTCCACAACCGCAAAACAATCCATCTCTGATCACCCTTTATCGTCGCCCGTCTGGTTTTTACGTCTCTCCTCGGCGACGCGAGCAGCAGATTGCTCTTTCCGAGGTGCAGGCCTGTTGGATTTGACATGTTTTATTGATCTGAAGAGACAAAGGCTGCTGCTAACTGATGAGTATCGAGCTGGCGCAAACTTTACCATCGCCACCTGTGCCACTAGAAAGTCAGACACATATACAAATGAACACCACATTCCAGATGTCTTTACATTTCTACAGCCAGATACTGGTCAGGTCAGTTCATATGGAAAACCAGAAAAAATGAAACATTCTTTCAGAAAATGTCAAAAATACTGGTGGGGGTGAGCGACCAGAAGGTGGAACTCGTTTGCAACCATTAGAGAGGAAAACAGCAGTTTGTGAAAATCACAGATGCATTCGTCTCTCTCTCTCTCTCTCTCTCTCTCTCTCTCTCTCTCTCTCTCTGACTTGAATTTCTTCTTTCCTCAGACAGCAGGAAGTGCAGGGATCCGATTTTGATAATAGAAATGGGTGGGGTTTGATTTTCAAATAAACGTCAATAATGATAGCTGGACACACACACACATACACCAACAACCCATGGGTAACAACAACCTTCTGCGATTCGCACCACATCATCATCACGATGTCAAAACGGCGAGCTGGATGTTCATCTTCAGGAAAAGGACGAAGTCCACAAGAGACAAATCTGGCGAGTAAGGTGTGTGCAGAAGTGAGATCACATGGCTTGTTCTCCGACGATCATTATGCACAAGTAGCCGAATGACATTTTCAGGGGTTGAGCTCGTCGAATAGCTTTCCTGATGTTCTGCTCTCGAAGCGCCTTGGGCATCTTGAGCATCGCAGTATGTCGAACGTAACACAAACGTGGTAATGCACGTGGTCAGAATAGCACCAGTTAGCACCGTAAGCCATATTGATACCACCTCGTATGAAGTCCTACTTAATCGACTATTAAACTATTGAACTAAAAACTAAAAACTCTTGAACCAGAATGGCAACACCAGTGTGAAGTGTAGTCTGAAGCTCGAGCTCTTTTGTACAAAATTTTACTTCATCGTTGCTTTTCTGCATCTTCTCAGTTTTCATCCAAACCCACCTGACTCGGGCGTGCTGACTCATTTTTAACCGCGTAAACAGATTCAAAAACTCCACCACCACCGTACGCTTCAGTGAACTTAATTACAGCGGAACATAAAAGACTCAAAGAAGTTTTCTTCAGAAGTCTTTCAGCAGCCAGGGTTAAGAAAAGTCTGCTACACAGTCAGAAGAGGACGTGAGTCTGCGATGCGATGATGCTGCAGAAACCGGGTCATTATAAATCGCTTATTAGATAAGTGATAGAATTAAACGAAATGGACGGACATTAGGACTCGTTAGCGTTAAAAGCTGGAATCAGAAGCATTGGAGCTTCAATTCAGACCAAAAGAAAACGTATTCATCAGTTTTGCATTCAGACTGAAGCTTTAAATAAATAATCAAATGCTTGAGAAAAGAAAAGTCTTTGTGAAGACTTTGTGCAGATCGAGACTTAGATTATGCAAGAATATTATTGGTATTATGTGCATATTTCTTACATACACAACTACTTTCAATGCATACATAGCAAAAGTTAGTACCCCCCTTTATTCTGAATGGGGATGATGTGCAGTATGACAAAAAAGAATACAATCATTTAAGTGCACTTATTAATGTGCTTAAAAGTCTGCATCACTGTTGACATGCTCTAGTTAACAGATCCCTCAGTCGTTTAGACAGCAATTACACAACCAGACAATTTTAGTTGACGTAACTTTATAACATTTTCTCAATTCCAGCAATCTCTTGTAACCCCGGGATTGCAGAAGAAACCGGTGTTCTAATCTAGAAACTTCAGCAGAGACGAATCTTTAGGTTCTTCATGTTGATTTGGACACTTGGAGTATCATCAGATTTGCTTTTTCCTTCAGAAGGAGAAGCAAAACTTTAGGAAGTTTGCATGAAAATGTATAAAAGAATAAAAAGAGGACTGTGGCACAGGGGGACCGCAGGAATATATATATTAGACGAAGAACCATAATTACAGCGACATGAAGTAAACTGTTCGTATGTAACACCTTTATTTCTAAAACTTAAAAAAGAAAACTAGGAACTAGAAAACACATCCAAGAATAAAGTGCAGCTTTGAGAAAACTGTAGGAAAATTTAAAACTATGGCACTGATGCCAAAGAGCTCTTAAAGGCATCCTCACTTAGAAATTCCCAATCAGTCAAAGCAATGCCCGATAAACAAATACAAGTACAAATTATTAGACACAGTGTTTAGAGAAACATGAGGTTCTCCAATCAGAGATGAACTGCTGACTCAATATTTCACTCAGTATAAAAACACAAATTTGCAATCAATGTCATGCTGATTTCAAGTATATTAAAATGGATGGCTTTTTTATTCCTGATTACATGCTTTACACAAACCAAACCCTTTGGCTGTTGGAGGAAAAGAGGACGAAATACACAACTGAAGAGAAAAGATTGATTCCACACCTATTTCTCCCAGGTGGACCCAGGATCAAATACTGGTCATTATTTCAGTTCAGGTTTTTGGTAGATGTTTCCCCAGGTGCAGGTGAAACCCATTATTTATATCACACCATTTATATAACAGTCGTTTCAAAGGGAGGGAAAAAACAAAAGGTCCAAAATCTGCAATCATTGAATTCAATGTTCCTTCATATTCCTACATCAGCAGAGGAACATGCTTTAGAAAGAACAGCAGATGAATTGTGTAGATGCGGGAGATTTTGAAATCAATAGTTATTAAAGCATTTAAAAACAATCTGCAAATGGTTTGTTATTAAAATTGTATTCCTAAAATAATCAAGTTTTCATTTACAGATTATTTATCCTGTTCCCAAATTTACTGTACGAGACAAATACTGTACGTGATCCTGTGCACGTTTGTCTCCCTCTAGTGATTAAACTCATCAAAACTCCAACCATTTCTGAGAAGGAACAAATTCTGTACCAAAAAAAATCCAAAAAGCTTTCTTAGGTAGACAAGATCAAGTCTTACAACCCCAAAGTCATCCATGATTAATGTTAAAATATGAATCATTAATTTTTACTCATTATCATGGGGGTCAAAGCAGTGCTGTGGAAACATCTATAAAAAAATCTTAACATAAAAGAAAGAAGCAAAAACCCTTTGGAATGTTTACATTAAACTCTCGAGCACAGCAGATCAAATCCAATATATTTGGTGATTTTAGAAGAATTCTAACAGCCAGTGATTTACAATCGGACATGATTCTCTTCACATACGTACATCAGCAAATATACAGCTCAATTCAAAACAAAAAAGGGTGATCAGAAAAAAAAAACAACCCTTCCTGTGCAGTGATAAAGGTTTTATATAAAGGTGTTGCATCCACACACAAGTCAAAAGTGCCAATTGGATCCCACTTCATGTGTGGAGTTTTGACATTGGACCTCCTGGAGTGTTTAAATGCTCTGGCATGGAGAACTGGTGTTGGATCTGTGATGATCACAGATGTTGAGCTATTTTATGAGTTGCTCAGTAGCTCCTAGTTTTATAACCACAATGACTGTAAAAGACTGTAGAAAGGACGTTACTCATAATCACACACTCCAGTTCTCATGTTAGTTCTCACTCTCCAGTGTTCTGTAGTGTTTAAAGACTATAATCACACTCTTGATGTCACCCAAATGAGGATGAGTTCCACTTTTGGGTCTGGTTCCTCTCAAGGTTTCTTCTTCATAACATCTAAGGGAGTTTTTCATCGCCACAGTCACCAAGGCTGCTCATCAGGGATAAATACACACCGTTTACTTTAACTGTTAAGTTCTGTAAAGCTGCTTTGAGACAATGTCTGTTGTAAAAAGTGCTATAGAAATAAACTTGACTTGACTCTGACCCAGTCGTCTAGCTAGAACAATTCGCCAAATCCTTACACTTGCCCATTTTTCCTGCTTCTAACACATCAATTTTAAGGACTAAATATATCCTAATATTTCCCACCCACTAACAGGTGCCATGATGAAGAGATAATCAGTTTACTTCACTTGTGTTATAAAGTCATGTTATACCTGATCAGTGTATATTTAACTAAGAGCAAAACTAAGCCTAGAATAATCACCAATACATATAATAAACATACACATTAAGAGACTATTAGTACGTAGACTTTTTTTTAGACATTTTTCTTTGCTTGTAGAGGAAAAAAACATTCCTACAGAAAATACAGGCCAAAAATTTATTATTTTTAATCAGAAATTAGTGATAAAAAGACGGAAATAAGAAACACAGTCGCAACAAACACTTTTAAACAACACGTTTAATAAAATTATGCAAATTCCTATATTTTAAAAAAACTATATTAATGGTAAAAGGTTTTAAAACATGGTTAAAAAGTGTAAAAGTTCTTCCACGTGGTCATCTATTTCATTCAAATCTCTTCTTCGTCGTTTTTTATTGCCTCTACGTCTTCTTGTTCTTCTTCTACGGCAGGTGCCTTACAGCTCATTACTGCCACTTAGCGGCGTGCTCGCGATACCGCTCTTTCAAACACGCCTCCGCTAAAGCTGCGTACCGCGCATGCGTTAATATGTTAAAAGTCGAGTCTCCTTTCCCCCCACGCATGCGCAGAACACGCAACACGTCCACGCCCACAAATGAATCATAGAAATAATGTCCTAAAGTAAGAGTGTCGTTGTCATGACAATAAGCATAAAAAGGAATCGACACCACAGCGTTAGGTTTAAAAAGAAATATGCGCATAAAACACACATTTTGATTATTTCAATGAAACTAATATATAATTCAATTCCTAACTGATGTACGCAGTAAATAGCGTACATCAATTAATAAATAGTAAATAGCGTACATCAATTAAATCCAGTGAACTGGATTTAATCACCATTGATCACGATTGCTATCATGAGCACTGGAGTATCACGATCACGATTGCTTTTCTGAACTCATAAACTTAAATACTGTCGCTTAGCGGTTAGTGAGCTTGAATATCGTTTACTAGCAGATCTCTAGCGCAACCCAAATCGATCTTATCTACATTCATTGCATTTGGCAGAAAACCTTATCTAGCGTGAGGTACATTTATCTCATTCATGCAACTGAGCAGCAGAGGGATCACACTCTTGATGTCACCCAAATGAGGATGAAGTTCTGCTTTTGAGTCTGGTTCCTCTCAAGGTTTCTTCCTCATAACATCTAAGGAAGTTTTTCCTTTCCACAGTCGCCATGGCTGCTCATCAGGGATAAACACACACCGTTCACCTTAACTCTTCACTGCTTTGAGAGAACTTCACTTGACTTAATGACGACACAGGATGTGTGAGAATTGGGGCGAAAATCCCAGGACTAGTTTTGCAATAATCAGTTTCGAGCTACATTGTGATAGAAAAGTATCTGTGAGAGTGAAAGGGAAAGTTTATAGGACTGTGGTGAGACCTGAGATGTTGTACGGTTTAGAGACAGTGGCATTGAGTAAAAGACAGGAGGTGGCGCTGGAGGTAGCAGAGCTGAAGATGTTGAGATGTTCGTTAGGAGTGACGACGATGGACAGGATTAGAAACGAGTTTATTAGAGGGACAGTGCATGTAGGACGTTTTGGAGACAAGGTGAGGGAGGTGAGATTGAGATGGTTTGGACATGTGCAGAGGAGGGACATGGGGTATATCAGTAGGAGAATGCTGAGGATGAAGCCACCAGGAAGGAGGAAAAGAGGAAGAACAAGGAGGAGGTTCATGGATGTGGTGAGGGAAGACATGCAGGTAGTTGGTGTGAAAGAGGCAGATGTAGAGGACAGGGGGTAAGGAGACGGATGATCCGCTGTGGCGCCCCCTAATGGGAGAAGAAGGAAAGAAGAAGTTTTGAGCTACATGGTTCAGTCACACAAAGTATGCAAGTTGAAGTGAAAAAGGGTCAAGATAATCTTTAAGCTGTAAATTGATTGACATCTGAACATCTCAGTCTTGTGGATAAGAGCATTAGAGAGATCAGGTCCTGTTTGGTGAAGAGGTCTGGGGTGCATTCGGTGTTTGGTGGAGTTACGTCCCATGTACAAACAAATGAAACATGTCGGATCGAACCAGAACAACCTTCACATCCCATGTGTATCAGTGAGCTTTGGTCGTGATCCTGTCGCCAGTTCCCCAGGTTTCCATTCTCAGACCACTTTTTGAAGATACTGCATTACCAAGAACACCAGGAACCGACTTGGTCCTCCAGACATCTTGTTAAAGTTGCTTCGATTGTTTCATGTGTCCAAAGTTGTCCAAAAAGCTCACAACATGAGGAATACTGTTGTAACAAGACGTTCGGTGTTAGGAATCATCTGTCGGTGGATCATCTGATCCAAGGTTTGAGTGAAACAATGGCAGTGATCATAAGCTTGTTGAGATACAGAAATTATGCAGCTCTGAAATTGAATGCAATTAAATGAATCATGCAAATGCAAATGCATGCAGGCTGAAACACAGGCTGGAGGTGGTGCACATCTGGGTATGAAAGTCCACAGGATCTGTAGGGGGGACATGGAAACAGAACTGGAGCTCTGATGTCACCGGAAGTCTGAGGCTCCGTTACACAGTTGCCCAGGGAGTTTTGGAGAG
Organism: Silurus meridionalis; assembly: GCF_014805685.1. NCBI lineage: Eukaryota > Metazoa > Chordata > Actinopteri > Siluriformes > Siluridae > Silurus > Silurus meridionalis. The sequence goes on along the minus strand of NC_060884.1, from coordinate 2,148,348 downwards.
TTGACCAACCAGAGAAAGAGAAGTGAGAGAGAAAGTGGGATAGAGAGTGTGCGTGTGTGTGAGTGTGTGTGTGTGTGTGTGTGAGAAAGAGAGAGAGAGAGAAAGGAGAACGTCACTGCGCTTCATCACGCCATCCTGCAGTCCATGATCGCGCGCCTTGGATGTGTTGAGTGAGGAACAGCGCGCGCTTCTCTTCTTGACTTCCTTTATTTCTTTCCACCAAAACTTTTTATTTTTTAAATTATTATTGTTTTTTATTTTATTGTATTTTATTGGCTTTTCTCTCGGATTTCTTGATCCCGTGCGGTGAGTTGGATGAATGAAAACTACAACAACAACAAAAAGAAAACCCGAATTGTCCTCGTCTTGTCTTATTACTGAATTATATCAATTTTGCGCAGATGTTTTTTGCGCAGATGTTTTTTTTTTTTTTTTGCGCAGATGTTGCGTCGTTGCGCTGTGGCTGCAACATGAAGCGCGTGCGTCTTGAAAAGTTCTCCATTGCGTGTTCTTGCGCCCATTTACCAGGAATGAAGTGCGGGACATGGGGCAGAGTAGCTGTTCATGGGTTTTTATGGATCAGACTGGGTTTTTATAAGGCAGAATGGTAATTCATGGTGAGAATGGTTTTTAATGGGACAGTTTGGTTCTACATGGGACAGATTGGTTTTAAATGGGACAAAATGGGTTTTCATGGGACAGAATGGCTGTATTTTTTTTTCTCCAGTGGTTACAGTTTTATTTTTCGTGTTGCATAAGGGGTTGCGGTTGTAAAGGTTTTTGGGGGGTCTTCAGGGGTCTTTGTTGCACAATACTGCTGTGTATGTTGTGTATATATCTAACAGCTGGCTTTTGTGAAGTCACAGTGTTGCACAGTGTGGAATTTGCTGTTGAAGTGTTTTACTGTAGTGTGCAGTGATGACTGTGTGTGAACGCAGTTTACATTTGGATCCAGAAGGTTGTTCTGGCTGTTGTTCTGAAGGAGCACTGGGTTTCTTCTGGAGGTGCCAAGAATATAGGTGGGGAAAATGTTCCCTCTGCCCGAACAGGGATTTAAAAAAGGGATCAAACTAAAAGATGTTTCTATCAATCAGTTTAAGCCAGATTTAGATTTTTCTTATTTCCTTTTCTGGATTTTTGTTGCTTGATGTCCTGTCGTTGTCGTTGTCGTCGTCCCCCCCTTCCCACTTCCCTTGACAGAACCCTTTAATTTTGCGTATAGCTCCAACTCCTGCTGTGTTGAACAAACCATAGACGAGCTCCATTGTTGAATTAACACCTCCAGCTTTGAGCCGGTGTTTATATATTTGATGATTTACGTCCACAGGATTGAGTCAGACGAAAGTTTCACAAGTCCAGCTGGACTCCAGAGAGTTTTTTCTTCCTCTTCTTCTTTCCTCCCTCTGTGTGGCCGTGTTCGGCGCCTTTTGGCTTTTTTTTGGCTTCCTGAATCCCTATAAAGCACGCTTGTCTTTTCCACTTTGCTGCTGAAGTTTGGAGGAAGTTTGAGGTCCGGTTGTGAAACAAGCGTTAAGCGTGGAACATGTTTGCTGGCGAGAGAGCGCTGCTCTCACACTCTAATAATCCTCAAACACACTTCGCATATTAAACCATGGAACAAAGGTCTCGAGACCAAATCCTGCAAAAAAAAAGGTTTAGGGTTGTGTCTCGCCAGAGATTTGAAACAGATTTTTCTATAGTAATTAAGCTAGAAATTACAAACAAACTCATGCTGAGTTTGTAATTATGTGGATTTTATTCAATTATGATATTAAAAAAAGGATTGCTAAATTATATAACAAATGTTTACAGTTATTTAAATCGCATCAGCTGTATGAGTGAAGTTCTGACGAGGTCGTACTGTGAAGTTGTTCTCCCTGTGACATAAATATTTGTAGTAAACTGTAAATTACAGTAAATCATTTTCGAGATCGTATGTACAGTATGTGTGTGTGTCTGTGTGTGTGTGTGTGTGTGTGTGTGTGTGTGTGTGTGTGTGTGTGTTGCACACATTTTTGCAACATTAGGCGAATCCGGAATGTGCGAGGTGTTGGCTGTCTCTTATCTCACACTCTTTAGGTGTGAAGTGGAAAAATGTATTTTTTTCACCCAGTTTGATGTCCATGGGTGTTTCCCAAACTGACACGAGTTAAACAAACTGTCAGCACTGACACAGGCTTCCTGATATAAGGGGCTGGATGGAAGAGCAGCCAGGGGCCAGGCAAGAGAACAAGCAAGAGGGAGGAGGGGAACGGCAGAAACATCTCATAAACTCCTCCTCGTGCTCATCAGGAAGGGCACCAGGTTATCAGGTTTCGGCTCTTTGTTTTTCCACCAAACATCCATGCAGGCCTCCACCGATTTTATTTCTTTGCTTTAAAATCCACCCCATGCCTACATCGCTGAGGTTCAGGGTCAGGGTAACGGCAGGACGGAGTGGAAAAAGCTCAGTTTTATGAAGCTGTTTTGTGTTCTTCTAGAGATCGTTCTCCTGACACTTTAATGTCTCTTCCGTAGTGCAGGGCATTTTAACAGAGTTCATGAGTAGATGTTTGGGCCTTTTCTGCAACTCTACAACAACAGCAAATAAGTCACTGCCATTCCGGTTTCCTGTAGTCACCCGTAGCACACCCAAGGAAATCCCAATATAGATATGGAAAGGTTTCCTCATCGCCGTTCTGCAAATTCGGAGACAATAACACGGCTACCTCAAAAACTTTCCCCCCGGGTTTCATCATTTCCTCAACTTTTAGGATTCTGTATTGGGAAAAGCATCGTGATTATATTAGAACGACAAGAATTCCTGCTCTTAATTTATTCATCAGAGTCACGATTTCTGGGGATTTCATCGCCAGCTATGAAAACCTGATCCTTTTCATACGTCACATATTGTATGGATGTAATATGAATGTTTTCTCTATTAATATATTATATGTCAACAAATGTCTGTGGCCATAAGATTGGTATGTGGCATCCCATTCCACATTAAACCCCCACTTGCTCTTATAATAAGCTTCACTCTTCTGGGAAGATGTTCCACTAACATTTTGTAGAGATTCATTCAGCCACAAGAGTTCGTAAGGTCAGGTACTGATGTAGGTGAGGTGACGAGGCCTGGGGTGCAGTCAGCAAGAAAAATTCACCCCAAAGTTGTTTAACAGGGTTGAAGCTCTATAGAAGGAGATCTTCCACCAAATCCAACCCAAGTAAAGCAGATCTTAATGGAGCCGACTTTGAGTACAGGGTCACTGTCATGCTGGAACAGTTCTGGCTCTTCTATTTCAAATGAAGGGAAAAAATAATTAATCCAAAAACATCTTGTGCAATTAAGTGCCTTCAACTTTGTGGTTGCAGTTTGAGGAAGAACCATATATGGCTGGAAAAGTCGGGTGTCCCAATACTTTTGAGAAAGCATTGCATGTGTGTCGTTACAAACACAACACGCATGCAATGCTTGCTCAAAAGTATTGGGACACCTGACTTTTCCATAAAATAACCATCAAATCTTTTTTTCACATGTATGTTTACAGATATAATAATAGTTACTAACGCATTGATATAACGAAGAAAAGATAAACGAAGGTATATTTAAATTACAATGCACATTTAATTTCCTTTCAAGTAAAAAAATTACAATTTTCAATTGAGCACATTGTTAAAAGTTTGTCGTATAATAAGACGATCGTGTATTCGATATGTGAGGGAACAAAACACACCAAATAACAGAACGATGCAATATAACAATGCAAATAACAACTCTAGAACCAACTTAGTTAAGCAGATAATACACAAAAGTCAGAATCCTCCCTTAGCGGAAGAGAATAAATACCATGTAAAGCGCTAAAGCATGCTAATAAATAATAAAATAAAAAAGAAATATATCTTGTCTTGCTGCAGGGGAAGTATAAAGTAAACGTCCCTGTGTTAGCAGTTGCGTTAGAAACGATAGCGTAGCACCGTAGCCCAAATCCGGGCCGAGTTTTCCAATCCTTTTAGACTTTAGCTAGTTCCTGAACGGGCTGTTTTCAAGAAGCAATTACCTCTTGTCAAAGTTCTAAAAAAATAAACAGCAAAACCTTTAGTCAAGAAAAACACCATTAAGTCAGAGAGTCAGAGAGAATGTAGAAAATCCAGTGAGTCCAGAATGACTCTATATGGACAAAGCATTGGGACACGTAACTTTTCCAGCCTTATGTGGTACATGTGTGAGCTTGAAAATGCCACTGTGCACAAAGCCTGCTCAATGAACATCTGCTTTCAATGGGTTAGAGTGGATCTCCTGTTATAGAGCTTTAAATCCTATTGAGCACCTTTGGGATTGAATGAATGTCACACAAATTTCCAAAATCTGGTGGAACAACTTCCCAAAAAGAGTAGAGTTTATCATAAAAGCAAATGGGGACTAAACGTGAAATGGGATGTTCAAAAAGAACCTACCAATCTTAAGGTCAGGTGTCCACAAACTTTTGATATTTAACACGGACAGTAATGTGGAAAATGTGGACGTTTTATTATAAAACCATACAATATTTGTCCTTCTGATGTTTTTCTGTGACCCTGACCAGGACCAAGCACTTACCAAAAGATGGAAGTATGGTTAGAAGAACAAATGAATGCCTATCATTCTGTTCATCACCAGGTCTGATGTACGCTCAGAAAACATAGTGGACTCGTAGAACTCTTACTGAGGAGCAGTTTAAGCTGCTAATCAGATACGTGTCCTGCTCACTCACCGGCTCAAAACGGTTAAGCTGAATGAAATCATCTACCACGGTTTTCTCCTATAAAAACCCGCCATTTTGGACCAATGAAACGGCAGCGTTTGTGATAAGCCGGTTTAAACCGGTTCTCATGACATCTTCGCTGTCGCATTTCTTACTGAGGAAACACTGGAACGTTTATATTTATGGTGAGTTTGGAATTACAGAAAGAAAACGAAAGATGTTTAGAATTTTGATATATACACTGACGCACAGTGAAATTCTTTATTCGCAAATCCCAGCGATGTTAGGGAGCTGGGGTCAGAACACAGGGCCAGCCATGATACTGGAGCAGAAACCCCTGGAGCAGAGAGGGTTAAAGGCCTTGCTGAAGGGCCCAACAGTGGCATCTTGGCAGTGGGGTTTTAACCCATGGCCTTCCAATCATCTTAAAACTCAAACTACGCAGTTAATCAGAAGGATAAATTGTCCCATTGTAATACTGTTACATATCATAACGACATGCAATGACAGTGGCGTATCCTCACACATTCAGCCCACAGCCTGGAGTATTAAAAGGATTCTATTTTAATAAAACGTCTGTAAACAAAATTTCTTACAAGCTCCTTTCGTGTGACAGTACGAACCCACGTCGTCTCAGCAGGAGCTAAAGAAAGGCGTTTTCAAGGACTCGGGTCCCGAAGGTTTTTCATCAAACAATGCATTATTGTAACCAAAGTGCCAGAGCGAGCCAGTAAAGTTTTTCGGGTCGGACCGTACGGCGTTTTGTTTTGTTAGTACGGATGCCCCGGTCCCACTTGTCAGCCAGAGATTCTGAGAACGAGGGAAGGAAAAGCAGGAAGGAAGGTTTAACAGGACGGACACCACATATGTTTTTCAGCACCATGTATTAATAGCCTGCACAAAATCTTACACCGCATTGTATAAAAAAGAAATTTGTTAAAAATTTGACATTACAGCTGTTTGTTCACAGCAAGCGGAATCTCTGACCAAGCCGATAACATTCAAGTTCATTGGACGCAGGTGTATTTACTTTATGATGTGACGAAGAAAAAAAAAGTGTGGCATTTCCTAATAAAAGCACGGTTTTCTTTCAGATGGGTGTTAATCGAAGAAAAAAACGTGCTTTCTGTCTGGACTTCTGGGAAGCATGTTTTCCTACAATTCCACAAAGGCATGGGGTGGGGGGGGGGAATGGATAGTTTTCCACATATGAGGCGAATCATGTGGTTTTGCACCCCTTCCCACCCCCCACCCCCCAATTCCAAGCAGGAAATGTTTGGAGGTCGAACAAAAGAATCACATGGCGTCTAGTGCCCCTTGGCCACAGATGGGCCGACGATTCTTGATTAAAAAAGGAAAACAACAACAGAGAGCCGCGAACACGTTCGAGCTGCTTGGCTACTATTAGCATTGGAACGGTCGGAGAAACAGGGTTCGGGTTTCCTTAAACCATCTGAGAGATGAGAGATTGATCGCAAGCCAGAGGATTCATTTCTTTTCTAAAGCAAGCATAGTTTTCACATTAAACGGTCATTACGGAGACGGAAATCTAGGAAAAATTCATTGGAGCTTGGAATTTGTAAACATTTTCACAAAGACCAAAGCCATCAGATTAGCTGGGAAGATGTAAATGATGTAACCTCACTCCCGCTTGCGATTCCATTCCAAGTCATGCTTAAGCAGAAACTTTTTTAGCCAATCAGGTCATTGTTTTGATGAAACGTCTCCTCTTTTACGTCTACTTTTACTTTTATAATTCTGATGACTGTGTTACCCAGACACCTTTCACCTAATGCTAAGTGATGCTCAGTAAAACCAAAGGTCATCACTGTGCGTACCGGTCTTTCCTTTTTTTTTAGAACCTTGGCCCTGGTTTGCACATCTGCATCCAAAGCGCCATCAAGTGAGTCTTCTAGTGTAGGTCTGGAGGATATTGACGCTTCCCCCCGTGTTGTAGTCAGGCGTCCCTCAATAGACTGGACTATTATGTCAAGAAGGCTTGGATTCCTTCCACTTGCCTTTGGCCTTATAACAGCTCTGTTGCTACAGTCTTGGCTCGGACAATGGGCTCATCGATCCCCGGCTGTTTGCTTGGGGAAAATCAAAGTTTACTAAAACAGAGCCAATGCAACTAACCACCGGAAAGTCATCAGAGAGAAAGTGTTGTGAAATTCTGTTCTTGCACTTATGTTTCTAGACCATTTCAACAGAGGGGGCTAGGCTGAGGTCACTTGTTTCTTTTAGAGGGGCCACTTACATTCTGAGACCCTTTTGTTCTCTGAATTGTGAGATTTTTTTTCTGAAATGTCTCGTGACTGGTTTGGAATTACACAACCGAGGTACATGGGGTACTGCAAAAACTTTATTCCTTCTTTGCTGATATTGGTCTGGTTTTTATCCATTTTTTTTACCATGACAATTCCTACACGTTAGCCAAGTATTTGTCATCGAACACACTGCTGTTTACGCTAACACACCTTCCCTACTCTTACGCATACATGAGTTCACTGACCCTCCTAATTGGCTATGCTGCTGTGATAATTACGCTCCTCCCACAGTCTAGTCCATGGATGCTTGTAGCATCAAAGAGAATCGAACTTGCTATCAACTGAACGCTTCTCCATCTTGCTCGATATATTTCTGGTGTCAATCATACTGAGTTCCACTTCCTTACAGCTACGAGGAAAATATTTTGCCACATGGGAGACTTGATCCATTGCTTTAACCTGGATTACACATGCAGTAGTTTTTTCGATTCAAGTCACCACTCACTGTCCCATGAATCCCCAGGAGGCATTTCTGCTTTTATCAGCACCCTTTACACTCCCTGCCCCTTACATACCCCACCCCTTACCCTCACCAACCCTTACACTACCAGTCCAATACACACTTCGCCCCCTTTACTCTTTCTGCCCCTTACACTCACCACCCCTTACACTCACCACCCCTTACACTCATCACCCCTTACATACCCCACACCTTACACTCACCACCCCTTACACTACCAGTCCAATACACACTCCACCCCTTTACTCTCCCTGCCCCTTACACTCACCACCCCTTACATACCCCACCCTTACACTCACCACCCCTTACACTCACCACCCCTTACATACACCACCCCTTACACTCACCACCCCTTACACTACCATTCCAATACATACTCCGCCTTTACTCTTCCTGCCTCTTACACTCACCACCTCTTACACTACCAGTCCAATGCACACTCCACCGCTTACTCTCCCCACCCCTTACACTCAACACCCTTACATACACCACCCCTTACACTCACCACCCCTTACACTACCAGTCCAATACACACTTTGCCCATTTACTCTCCCTGCCCCTTACACTCACCACCCCTTACATACACCACACCTTACACTACCAGTCCAATACACACTCTGCCCCTTTACACTCCTCCCCTTACACTCACCACCCCTTACACTACTATTGCAATACACACGCCACCCTTACACTCCCTTCCCTTACATACCCCACCCTTACACTCCCAATTTCTTACACTCTCCGTCCCATTCACTCCCCATTTATTACACTCCCAGTTCAATACACACTTTATGCCCATTACACTCTGTATCCATTACACTCCCAGCCGATTACACTCCATATCCATTACTCTCCCTATCCAATACACTCCGTATCCAATACACTCCGTATCCATTACACCTTCATCTTATTTCACTTCCTATCTATTACACTCCATATACATTACCCTCCTCACCTCTTACACTCCCTATCCTTTATACTATCAGCCCATTACACTCCCTATTCATTGCACTCCCCACCTCTTACACTCCCCACCTCTTACACTCCCCACCCCTTAATGCCCCTCATGTGTCTGTTTATATTTCATGCCAATCCATTTAGTAAAAGTGCACTGAAGCATTTGTATGTTATTTGTGATTTGTTTGCACCTTTCATGCTTGCAATATCAGTAATAAAGTACTTTTCTTTTTAGGACCGTTGTGTGAATTCATGAGAAGAACCATGTTCGGATACTGGATAACCTCATTTTTGTTGCTGTCCATATTATGTCAGGTACGGTGTCCTCCAGTCCCTGTTATGCCATTACAGTGCAGCGTAACTCAGTGCATTTAGTTTCTGTTATTATTTATGTATGTGCTGTTTATGGAGGTATTGTAAAAAAATAGAAGCCTGGTGTATTCTGGATTGTCTTTTGACCCTTTTGCTTTCAATTTGCAGTTAATCACCGTGGGCCACTCGTCCAAGAACGGCACTCACGATGATGAAGAACCTCGCAACAAGATCATGATGGCCCAGTTTGAGTGCTACCAGAAGATCTCAAGGGATCATGACCGAATAGGTGAGGAAGTGTGCAGGGTATAAACGACTTTAAAAGTCAGGGTTTTTTCAAACTTGTTCACAAATTTTCCATACGTTTATCTTACAATTATTTACTAATAAAGCATTGTTTCTATTGTAATAGCAGCTGTGGCCATGTCCACTTTACGTTTTTAGACGTTTCAGTGTGGATGAGCAACGATTGGGAAACGACTGAAAACCAAAGTCTGGAAGCGGAGGGTTTTTAAGAATTTTTCCAGATTAGTGTGGATGTTGCCTTTATTGTATTTAGAGCCACTGAGACTAAAACTCACTCACTGTGCAAAGATGATCAATTGTGGATTTGATTGAATATTTTATATTAAGTGTAAAAAAATCACAAAAGGACACACAATTCCTATAATGTTAATACCATTCTACCAAAGCCATTTTAATTTCAATTTTTTTTATTTAATCTTGAACATGAAATATGAAGTCTTTTTGTTCTTTTTATTTCTATCCATTCAATAAGGTGAAAAGAACTTGGCTTGTTCTTGAACAAAGCATAAAGTCCTTAAAGTTGTAGCTTTACTTCTTGATATTGGAGACTCCTTGCATGAATGTGGAAGTAAAACCCTCATGAAAACACCCTCCAAACAATTACATGTTCTGTTTTTATCCGTTTATGCAGCGCATCTGCTTTATTTACTCTAGAAATGTAAAAGTATTACACTATTGTCAGAGTTACAGAAATCGATTCAAGAGCCTTCTGGCCAATCCAAATGCAGAAATTCACTGAAACATAACTAACCGATTCAGGACCCAAAATCTTATTTACTTAGATGGTCTTAATAAAATGGATGTAATTGTACACGTCTCAGTGGTTAAGATGTTGGATTTCTGATAGGAAGGTTGTGAGTTCAAAGCACCACCACCACTAAGTGGACACTGCCGGGCCCTTAAGCAAGGCCCTTAACCCACATCTACTCAGTCTTGTATAAAAGAGATGTTGCTCTGGATAAAGGCGACTGCCAAATGTCATAAACGTGAATGTTAAAGTATAACTGATTTTCACCTCCATTGGATTTAAATGTTGATGAATTGTGTGTGAGGACGCTTCAGAAACAAAAGTAGACACATATATTTAGGTTTCTTCTCTTCTCTGAGTGAATAGAAACTCACTTGCTGGAATGCGATTGTGTTGTGTTTCAGGCGTGTCCCACTCTATGCATTGTTCATCTGCAAACGCTCAATATATTACCGTCACGTGGCGCAGCTCCAGCTGTTTTAAGGCCAGACATTTTGTTTGACAGCGAGCATGAAGATTGTCTCGTTTTTGATTTTTTTGTGGCTGACTGGTGAGAATAAATCCGAGTCTTCTGTCAGTAAATATGACTGAACCGCAGTGTACGACTATCTTGCTGAATTCAGGGAAGCAGCGAGGATGTTAAGGAGACCGAGATTAACTCTTGGTGCTGTTTATCCTTAGAGAATTGTTCGAACTAACTCAAAAGTCACGTTGATCGAGTATTTATTATTATGAGATTACAGGACATACCATATGAATTTGACCGTACTGAAGACGTTTACACAATTTTACAGAGTTGAGATCGAAGCCAGGAGGATAGGGAGGGGCCGTAGACATCCTTGATTAGCTATTGTTGCTATGATTGACAGCTGTGATTACAGATTACAGTCGATTTTTCTCTCGACTCTGTGGCATCGTGTGGATTTTATAATTATTTATTTAATTATTGCAAACAAAACATGTATCATGATACTTCTTATATTTATTATATACAGTGTGTGCAGTCTCAAAAAAGTGGAAGAAGAATGAAGATTTAGATTCTGATATTTTTTGGCATGTGTGTGTGTGTGTGTGTGTGTGTGTGTGTGTGTGTGTGTGTGTGTGTGTATACACAGCTGGGCTGATGTGTAACAGAACGTGGGATGGCTGGCTGTGTTGGGATGAAGTGGAGGCCGGAAACACCGCAACACAACACTGTCCTGATTACTACACAGACTTTGACACTACGGGTAAAAAAAAATACACTGTATATCATTGCAGACATACAGTTTTTTTTATATATTGTGACAAAGTATATAAATAAATATAAATATATAAATAAATTTAGATGCTTTTAGTACATTTCCTTTTCTTCAAAAACTTCTGTATTCAATTCAATATATTGGGACACCTGGCTTTTCCAGCCATATGTGGTTCTTTCTCAAACTCATCAAAAAAGTTGGAGGCTCACAGTTGTATAGGACGACTTTGGATGTTGTAGCATAACATTCTCCATACATTTGTACTAGGAGACCCAAACCCGTTCCGTCTCCACAAAGATCTGCTTTACATGGGTTGGATATGGTGGAAGATCTCCTGCTATAGAGCTCTAAATCGTTTTGATTAGATTAGATTAGATTAGATTCAACTTTATTGTCATTACACATGTACAAGTACAATGCAACGAAATGCAGTTTGGGTCTAACCAGAGTGCAATAACAGCAAGTGCAGGATATATAGATTTAACATGAATTTACAGTTAAATAAAATAAAGACTATAAACAGTAATTAAAAGATGAATATGTACTATAAATGTTGTATACAGATGAATATATGTTATATATGTAAAACACAATATACAGAGTAGTGTATATATATATATATGTACTATAAATATAAATATAATTACAGATGAGTATATATGTACTATGAACAATAATATACAGATGTATATATATATATATATATATATATATATATATATATAAATGTATTATGAACATGCTATACAGATGCCTATTACTATACACAGAGATTTACAGAAGGATGTAAGCAGTGGACATAATAATATTGCTATAGCTATAAACAGAGAATGAATGTGAATGCTGACTGCTGAATGTGAATGCTGAATGCTGACTGCACCCTAGGCCTCCTCACCTCACCTACATCAGTTTCTGACTTTACTACCACCCTAGTGGATAAATGAATCTTCACAAAAGTCCACAAAATCTAGTGGAACATCTTCCCAGAAGAATGGAGCTTATTATACCAACAAATGGGGACTCAATGTAGAAATGGGAGTTTCAGAAATCGTGAATGCATCTTATAGTCAGGTGTCTACAAACTTTTGTCTAATGACAAACTGACAGGAAAGGCACATGCCCAGAATAGACACGTTGCTTGCTAGTTTGCTTCCCAATTGATCCTGATTTAAGTGCTGAATTGTCTTTTATGTATTTAATAATTAGCAAATTTGCACTCTTTACTCTTTCAGAGATGGCCACGAAAATATGCACCGAATCGGGCAAGTGGTTCGTCCACCCTTCCAGCAACAGAACCTGGACCAATTTCACCTCCTGTAGAAAACAAACTGCCGAGCGCGTACGTAATACACCTGTGTCACGTATTTGTCATGTACACATCCTCAGAAATGAACCCTACTGCTGCAATACCAAAATAAAAAGCTTATGCAGTATATCACCATAAGACACCAAAAGTGACCTAACAAACTAGCGGTGGATCTCAGATCACATGCTAATTTGCTAGATGCTTACTTAATGCTAACCAAGTTTGCTGTAACTGCTTTTAGGGTGTTTAACATATCTGCATGGATGGTTATGGCTCATTTAAATATATTCGAATCGGTAACGATGTTTGTTCATGATACGTGATTTTTTTTTTTAGGCAACGGTTAACCTGTTTTACATGGTCATGATTGGACAAGGATTGTCGTTGATCGCTTTGATCGCTTCTTTGATAATATTCTTCCATTTTAAGTAAGTGTGTTTTTTATTTTGTAATTTTTTTGGGTCATCAAATTCTTAGTTTATGACTTTTTTATATCCTTTTTCTTCAGGAGCCTGAGTTGCCAGAGGATTACGCTTCATAAAAACCTTTTCTTCTCCTTTGTCCTGAATTCAATCATAATGATTATTTGGTTCACAGCTGTCGTGAGAAACAAGGAATTTGTCCGGTCCGACCCGGTGAGTTGGCTTTACCTTGTGTTTTGATTAGAGGTGACTATGAATTGTCGAAGATTCGATGCCTAGATAGGATGAGCCTGATTCAACTAGAAATCTTACAGCCTATTATGATAATTCAGTAAATTAAAATATGAAAAGAAAGAAGCTTTTTATAAATAATTATAACGTGTGAATATTTTTAACATGCGTGACGGATTTATATATATATATATATATATATATATATATATATATATATATATATATATATATATACTGGATATACTGTAAAAGTATATTCTGTTCTAATTTAAGTCTAAAAATTATTTTTTGATTGGATTTGCAGACACGTGAAATCCAAATCCTGTCTGTAGTTTCGGCACTTATTTATGTACTTTTTAGGGTTTATTGATTCAAAATGTATTTATAAATTTTCCTCGATATCTTTGTGTGATGTTCTGTACATCGTGGCTTTAAAATGCTATGAGGAATCGTTTTACCACTACGTGGTGAACGTTGAGGTTCTTGCAGTGATGAACAGTATGGCATTCCCTCCCCCCCGCAGGTGAGCTGTAAGCTGTACGTGTTCGTCCAGTTGTATGTTCTGGGCTGTATGTACTTCTGGATGCTTTGTGAGGGAATCTATCTCCACACGCTAATCGTGGTGGCCGTGTTTGCCGAGAAGCAACGCCTCATGTGGTATTACCTGCTGGGTTGGGGTAAGTTCGTCATCGCTTATGGTTAGGATTTATTCTAGCGTGTAATTGTTGTTGAAATGACCGCAACGGAATAAATTCGGATGTTTGATATTTCTCAGGGTTTCCTCTTATCCCGGCTGTGATACACGCTGTAGCACGAAGCCATTACTACAACGACAAGTGAGTGCGTTTCGCAGTTGTTATGAACTGTTAGTAAATGTCTCTTGACTACAGAACAGTGTTCAGCGTTTTTTAACCCTCATTCAAAAAATCCAGATCATGAATTTGCAAACGTAACCACTCCCCCAAACTGTATTTATTTGCATACTGTGATTGATTGGCTCTGGTATTTTACGTTGCAATAAACCCAATTTCTGCTGTGTTGTCACGTCTGTGGCCTCACATTCAAGATTTCGATCATAACATCAAGCATGATTAAGAAGCTGATGGTGACTTTAATGTGAATTTTTGTAAAAAATGTCTACTTTTTTGTTTCACAGTTGTTGGATCAGTTCAGCTACGTCTCTGCTTTACATTATTCATGGGCCCATTTGTGCCGCTTTACTGGTGAGTGATCTCGATCCCTTTTCTATTACAAACTGTGTGGTGTTTTTTTTACTTGACTTACAGGGCTGTGAAAAAGTATTTGCTCCCACCCCGATTTTATTATGATTTGTTTTTGTTTTTTTTGTTTTTTTGCATATTTGTCCCAGTTAAATAATTGAGATCATTAAGCTAATTTTTACAATACACAAAGATATCCCGAGTAAATACAGAAAACTTTTTTAAACAATGTTTATTCATTTATTAAGAAACAAAATTTCTGGTTGTACCTGGCCCTATAAGAAAAAGTATCTTTATCACCCTCTTTCGCTTTCTCTCTCTCTCTCTGTCTCTCAGGTGAACCTGTTCTTCCTCCTGAACATTGTCCGGGTTTTGATCACCAAGCTGAAGGTGACCCACCAAGCTGAGGCCAGCCTATACATGAAGGCTGTGAGAGCCACACTGATCCTCGTTCCTCTCCTGGGCATCCAGATCGTCCTGATGTCCTACAAACCTGAGGCACACCACTCTGAGGTCTACTCATACATGATGACCATCCTGATCCACTATCAGGTAAGTGGTTACATCTCAGAAGTTCTTGCTATGAAAGAGAGATGAAGGAAGAAGGACCATATGGTGTTCATGTGTTGTTTAACTCAGTAGTAAATCTGTTTTTTTCTCGTGCCAATCTCTAGGGTCTGCTGGTGGCCACCATCTTTTGCTTCTTTAATGGAGAGGTGAGTCATTATGATATCATTTAAGGCAACATTTTCTTCTTTTTTTTTAACGGACATCATCTCATCTCACTCTCGAATCATTTAAGACATTGTGCTCCTCTGCATTTTTCTATCTGGCGTTCATTCAAAATCACTCGGATTAAGTTTTAAAGAAAAAGGTACAAACTCTAACCATAACCTTCATAACTAATTATAAATGTTCTAGTGCAAAATCTTTACATTTGGCAGACCTACAGATTAGGGATGTTAAGAATCACTGAATTGCATCAGTGCAACATCATAAAAGTTAACGATGTGATGCATCAATTTTAAAAAGTGTGCATCTGTAAAACTATTTATTTAGATATAATTATTAGTAGATGCGCTACACTTTTATTATTCAGAAAGTGACCAATAATTTGTGACCCACATTTGATATGTAGGTTGATTTCTCGTCGCTAAATCGTTTCTCGTGCGCATTCTCTCAGCACCGTAAAAATCGACCAATAGAAGAACAGCAGACTGACAGAACAGCTATGGGTACATGATAAATCATAAATTAGACTGGTTGATTGATCGATGTTGAATATATATATATATTTCTACACCGGCAATGCCAAAGGAAAAGAATGTCACACAGCAGATACAGAGAACATACGCTATCTGTTTATTTTTTTGGATAGATAAATGTACAGAAGAACAAATCTTTGTATGGTGTCTTCATCTCCGCAGGTTCAAAGTGTGTTACGGCGCCATTGGAACCAGTACCGCGTCCAGTTCGGCAGCACGATCGCCAACAAGGAGGCTTTGCGCTCGACCTCCTACACCACATCGTCCATGACCGAGGTGCACCGGTGCTACAGCATCGACAGCCACATGGACACGCTGAACGGCAAGAGCTTCCACAACATGGAGGCCACCATCCTCCGCTCGGATAACATCTACATGTGAGGAGGAATCGCATGTCTTTACGCATGCAAAGACAAACAAACAGAGACAAGCCACGAGCCTCCATCGGTCTCCAAGCGTCACCCCCCCACCCCCGTCGGGGACTATCAAAAAGTACTTTGGCACAGAAAGCGCCTTTTTCACCACAAGTCCAGATAACGTCTTCCGCGATTTCTTAACGGGAAGGGGATTCTCGGCATGAGCTGAGGAACTGACACCGAGCGCAGAGGAAGGCTAGAACCCGCATGACTGATGAACGCGAACGCTGATGAAAGCGCCACCCCGTTTTGGCCGTGCTCGGAATCTTAAACAGGACGGCATGTGGGATTAGCAACACGCAAGAGTCTTTACAAGAGATCTGGATTACATTCCCTCTGGCTCGGAACGGACGTTCTGTGAGATTTGGTATAAAAAAAATATCTATAACTGGGTGTATTGATTGTGAAACTCCATCTGTTCTTTGTTGTGTTTTTGCGCCTGATGGGTTGAAAGATTTCTGGAAAAGGGAACTTTATTAAAAAAAAGGCAGGAGAAGCGCAAAAGAAATCCTGTATGCCATTATTTATAGTAAAGCAGTTATTTCTTAAGTTCTTTACAATAACAGGTTACGGGGTAGTCGACTTCTCGTGTGTTTTAAAGATTTAAAAAGCGATAGTCTTGAAAATATGAGCCTTGAGTACTGTATTAACCCATTTAATGCAGTTTACTGATAAAAAAATTTCAAGAGTGCCCTTTTCTCCATTTCACTACTTACAGTCAGCACAGACACGTTTACAGTTTTCTATAAATTAATAAATAAATAAGCGCAGGAGGCCTTAGTCTTTATGTCTGGAACATATCATTGATTTTTTTAGGGCATTTCAACTTCATATGCTGGAGAAAAAAAAAATAAAAACGAAGCCGATCACACTTGGAAAATGTAAATAGATTTCTCTGAACAGTGTGTAATGGATGTCACTTTTCATGTATATTTATGAAAAAAAAAAGCAGCAGTGACGAGCGCAGTCTGAGGCCTTTTTGTGTATCTACTCATCGTTATCTGAATGAGTTATAAATCCTTGCATACATTCTGAAATGTTTAATTCTGGGCATATAAAGAAAGGAAGTTCCAGACCGGTTAGGGTTTTTTTTTTCTCGAGTGCTGGGCCGCGTGTCAGAGACGCCGAGTCGCTGTTGTTGTTTTTTTTCCTTTATAAGTTATTTCTCACAATATTTTGTAGGTCGTAATTGTACTTCCGAGTTTCCTTCAATACTTTTTTTTTTCTTTTACACCATAGTGTACTTGTTCATAAGATCCAAATGCAACCATATAAAATCGTTTATTGAACCAGCAGACTGGGTAATGTGTAGTCTCGTTCATTTGGTAATAAATGCTTGTGGTCAATTCCATTCCAGAAACATGATCATTCCAGAGCTGGGAACGTTCCGAGAGGATTCCGAAAATGAGAACTTTCTAGAAACTAAGCCAAGAATGTTTCAGATACTAAGAATATATATATATCAGAACAGAATATATATATATATATATATATATATATATATATATATATATATATATATATATATATATATATATATATATATATCTCAGAAATTAGGATTACAGGACTAGACTAAATTCTAGAAACAAAAAAGTTTTAGAACTAGGAATACTACAAAAACAGGCATTTCGGAACGTAGAATGTTCTGGAACCAGGAATATATCAGAAACCAGAAACCCCAGAATCCTGTACATAAAAGTACATTAAAGGAATAAGAGGGGTTCCAGGAGCAGAAATATTCCAATAACAACAGATTCCAAGAACTGGGAACATTCTAGAAACAAAAGACCCAAACTGGAACATACCAGAGACAAAAGGGCTTCACAACCACTAACATTTAAAAAAGAAACAAGTTTTCCAGAACCAGGAATATTCTAGAAATGAGCATTACAGAGCCAGTAAAATTCCAGAATCATTCGTTTAATTAAGAACCAGGACCATTTCAGAAACAAGTAGGTTCTAGAAATTCCAGAAATGAGAGGGACCCAGGAGCCGTAATATTCCGAAAACAACTAGGACAATTTCAGCAAAAACAGGGACCAGGAATACTCCAGAAGTAGAGACATTCCAGATCCAATTAATGTTCTAGAAACAGGAACATTGTGAAAACTAGAATGTAACAGAACTGGAAAAATTCCTGTTGCAAACTACAGAACCAGGAACAATGAGAAGAGTGTTACGGAACATTCCAGAAACAGGAGGATTCTACCACCAGTACTGGGTTTTTATTATTCATCACCTGACATCTCTCTGTCTCTTTTGTACTGAAAACTCTTCGTCCCATGCTGATGGATGACAGAGAGAAGGACGACTTCTGTGTACCATATTTTTCTCAAAGGCACCGATTGATGTTCTGGAGCATTTTCTTGATTACTTTGTCACAGACATGACAGAGACAAAATACCATCATTCAAAGAAGAGGTTCTTATAAGAACGAGGGTTTGTTTGAAGAAAGGTGAAGGGCACTGGGTTTTTGAGAAGTCCTTTTCCGATATTTCTGGAGGTGACATGTTGACCGATCCAGCTCCAGGAGAATCTTCTCTTCTGGAGCTCACTTGGTCCATGCTGCCAGGTTGCTAAAGATATAGTTGAAGGTCACATCGCTAAGTGATATGTGACTGCCAGTGGTAGCTTCAGTCCAACAGGATGTGTCGCTTCCTTACACACACACACACGCACACACACACACACACACACACACACACACACACACACACACAAATGCAAGAATACACGCGATGGAAAATCAGGGAGGCAGGAGTAAACAGCGCACAGCTGACATGTGTTCCTGCCTGTGGGAACAGCATAGGAAGGAAGCTCGGATTTGGTGCTGCCACACACTCCTGCTGACAACCAGAATTCAACTCTGTGTGTGTGTGTGTGTGTGTGTGTGTGTGTGTGTGTGTGTGTGTGTGTGTGTGTGGGGGTCTCTTTGTGGGGTTGTATGTCCCAGCATTTTGCCTTTGTTCATTTACAATTTGTTTTTGTTTTTTTTCACATTTTGGGAACTAAAATCGATTTCAGAGCCGAGCATCTGGTCGTTGCGGCGCTCCACATTGGTTCCATATGCACTAATGAAAAAATCCGAACAGCAACTCCTTCCCTCCCTTTTCACCAGCTTCAGTCTCCTCCAGATGACTTACACATGCAAGGAGAAAGAAAAGCCGGGCTCTGAGAAAAGCCTCAGATCTCAGATTTTATGTTTGAATCTTACTTTCGAAACAAACAGCTCCGGACACGTGTAATTAATCTTCCAGCTCACATTGAGAACAAAAAGAATGAATGACACTGATGATCTTTTACTTAGAAGCCAATCGCAAACACGTTTCTCACGATGCAGCGTTACACAATTCGGCTCTTTTTTTTAATCACAGCGAGTCGCTTTTTCTTTCCTCTCCGCTTGAACTATCGACCCCTTTGCAGTTGAACAGGGTTTTTCTAGAGCGGGTTGAGAAAAGGTTTCAAACGCAGAAGGTTACACCTTGACTCATAGTCACCTCCAGGGCTCCTGCGGATTCATCAGGATCCCGCACAGGATGCGACACACATTCCACAGCCAGTACCCAGAATCCAGTGAGGTGATGAGTTTTAAAAAGAATACAAGGACAATGGGACAAATGTATTTTGTAAGTGAACATTTCTGGGAGCTTGAATCACGCTCTCAATACCGGATAAAAGACCAAACCTTTCACCAGATACAAAGTCAATTATTGTATTTAAAGGAAAATGTGAGAATCCAGAGCGAGATGTTACAGATACCTTTTTCTAGAGCGACTTATAACTGAGCAGTTGAGGGTTACGGGCCTTGCTCAAGTCCCAATTGTGGTAGTGCGTTGATCGAAATCTCTGTATTTCCCATATTATTTACGCCACACGCAAAAATCCTTCATGGGGCTTTGTTAGGAAATGTTCACAATAGCTGTCTCATTCTGGATGGACCAGGAACTGTATGTTACTATGGTGGTTACTGGCATTTCAAAAGAGCGCATTAACACTGATTCAACTGACAAACGATCTGAACTCACACCTGAGCTTTGAGCCAATCACAATCCAGCGTTCACACTGATTTATAAAATTGGTCAGAATTTATTAGGTTTATTACGAGTTTATAAAATGAACTTTTTGCTTTATTTAGACTTTATGGAAGGAGTCTCCGATGTCAGTGCTCAAAAATAAAAAACGTTATGTAAAGGGCGGAGGCTTCAAAACTTTTATTTCTCAAGAAAGAAAGAGGGGAAAACGAGAAGCTGATGAGGAAATAACTGTTTACAGTTGCTATAGCACAAGCAAACACATTGGCAGAAATCTGGCGAAGTTCTCTGGAACTCTTCAGGACATACGTGATTAATTGCTTATAAGAGCACAACATTAAGTCCGTATGAGGTATATCTAAACCATTGCTGCCTAGACGGAGGGCACGTCTGGCCTAAGAGCTCACATGGCTATAAACGCCAGACATTTCATTATCAGCGTGGAAATCGCCATGCAGCGCTTTAATCATGCTCCATGTGAAGTCTATTTTGAAGGTTGCAGAAGATAAAGTGTGTGAAAGGCCAAAGGTGTTGGTTTTTTATCGGAGAAGGAAATCTCCAGCACATGGAGTTGAAAAGGAATTTTCCTCTGATTGTACGTCTTTACTGGCAGCACGCTCTGTCTTTATAAAGAGCACTGATTACTGAGCGCTCAGATCATTGTTTGGACAATGGCCAACATCTCGACAATGGAGCACTAACGTGATAAAGGGATCGTCTGTGGCGTTGGTCTGAAATATCTGACGGGAATCATTTCTAGACGCTCTGATCGTATGATATTCACCGCTGTTTACATAGCATGTATACCAATATATTATTATGGACCTCGCAGAATGAAAAGTCGCCCTGTTTTTTTTTTCCAGTAACACATCTGGAAGAAAACGCCAGACATGCAGAAGAACTCTGTTAAAACTGTTAAAAAGGCGTAAGCTGGTTACAGGAGACACCCATTCAGTGGTGGAGGCTCGCCATGTCCGAAGGCCGTAATGGGCTGGTCTGTTTCTGCCAGAAATTTCTCTTCCCTGGCGGATGAAGTGGCAGATACACAACAGATACACACACAACGCTACCAAGGCTACATTTATGTGACACAAATTGTCCATGCAATATTTCTTTGGGTTTTTATTCAGAACACATACTGTATGCGTGTGATCAGATGCATGTCTGATTACTTGCCCCCGATACACGAATGAGATCGGTAAGTGTGTGTTTTGGAATTCAGGCACATTTCCCAGTGGAAGGACAAAGAAACTGCTGATTTGATTGAAATTCAGTTAAAGCAAAGCTGAAACCAGGAACCATGCAGATGCGCACATGTGTAGACTCCAGGAGATGAAAACCAGATTAAAACCAGATATGTGCAGGTTATAGTCGATGATATTTGAACCATAATCCTATTTAAACAATGTTTGGAATGTAAAATGTCACAAGCCAAACACTGTATGAAGAAAAGTTGGTGGACACCTGACCATTCCACACCGAGTCCTCTTATAATAACCTGCATTCTTCCCGAGAAGATGTTCCACTAGATTTTATGAAGAGTTGTGAGATTTGTTAATCCACAAGGGTGTTAGTGAAGTCAGGTACTGATGTAGGAGAGCTGAGGAGGCTCACACCTGGGGTGCGATTCACATTCATCCCAAAGGTGTTCAATAGGTTTTAGAGCTCAATAGCAGGAGCTCTTCAACCAAATCCAACCTATGTAAAGCAAATCTTCAAGGAGCTGGATTAGTGCACAGGTCAGGATCTCCTAGTTCACGTGAAAGCGAAATTTAATTTGAATTCTATACAGTTGTGCTCTTGTAAGAATAACCAACAGCTGGAAAAGTTGGGTGTCCCAATACCTTTGGCCAAACTGTGTGTGTGTGTGTGTGTGTGTGTGTGTGTGTGTGTGTGTGTGTGTGTGTATTCTCCTTTCAGAAATAAGATGTATTGCTATTAGCTTCAAGGGGGAGTCCACTTTCCCTACTGCCATCCAGCAGGAAATGGAATCTTGAGAACAGGAAGTTCTCATCCCAGGAAGCAGCCATGCAGGCCACGTTGAGGTTTTCATAGACTCGTTTTAAAACCACAGCTACGGATTCTTCTCCACATTTCATTCTCCATTCGTTGATTCTATCAAATAAATAGTTCAAACTAAGCCATTTATTTCTCTCTGTCTCACCGAGTCTCACTCTGGCTTTATGTCTCACTGTCAATGTCTCTCTCTTTAACGCTATCTCTGTTAGTCTCACTCTTTCTCTCTCTCTCTCTAATTGAGGTGTGTCGTACATTGGCGTATGGAGAGGGTACGTTTTCATCATTTGCAGTTTCCTGTGATTGTCCTGGCTGCAGCGATCCTGGGCAGTGCTGCTATCTGGGAAAGAGGTGGGATGTTAACTCACAGACTTTCCTGTCTGTCAGCGGGAACCGTGGCCAAACACCACAGACATGGGCGGGGCTGCCCATGACCCTTGACCTTCGAAATAAATTACTAGACGGAGAAAGAGCAAGAAAAAAGATAGTGAGAGAGAAAGAGTAAGTAAAAGACTGAGAGAAGTACATTTGGTGGGTATGAGATGTACGGAACATGTATATGTAGATATATATAGATATATGTGTGTGTATGGAAGTAAATGTACGTCAAAAGAAGTGTACAATGGAATCCCAGGGTCTCTCTGGTCGTAGACGAGAACTAGACATGTTCTCTTGAATCCTGTTGCAGTTTCAGGTCGAAGATGTCACGATTCCCAGCACTTCTGGCCGAAGTCTCAGACGTATTTTAAAAAAAAGCTGACAGACGCATTAACTCCATCTGGCAAGTCGGGAAGAGTAGCGTTGTGTGCGGGTAGTTTGAAAAACAGCTGGAGTGTTGGAAAGAAAGTTTCCAGCACATTTCCGTCAGTGGATTTAACACACACACACACACACACACACACACACACACACACACACACACACATTTCTCTAAGTATTTGGGTGAGGATTTCTCCTGACATTTCAACATAATTAATGCTAAGTTTCAACCCACTGTAAATCTTTCAGGCTTTTTTTATTTTTATTTGTTTGTTTGTTTTTTAAATAAAAGCCGTAATTTTCGAAAGCTTCAGAGTTTCCACATGGGGACCACCCAAATTGGCCCAGAATGCCAAACCCATGATAGATTCCTATCTCTGTTTGTCCACCCCAAAATAAAAAAACGCCCACGCCCAAGCCTGCGTGTACTTATACACTAATGTGTGTGTGATGTGCTGGTGTGTGATTGTAAGACGAACGTTACACTCTGTCACGTGTGAAAACTCTGCTCAGTGCTTACGTTTCGTTTCCACCACTTTAGCTTGTTGCAAATTATTAATGAGTACCGCTCACGGTCTGAGGATTTCTCTCCTTTCTTTGGCTGTTATCCTCATCCCTGGCCTGGCGCTCGAGTCTGCTGCGCCTGTCTGGATAAAAGTCACTCCGTTATGCAACATAAAGCCAAGCCGAATCATCTTTTCGCTTTTATTGTCTAAAGGAACACAGATGTTGCGTGTTGGCTTGTCTTCCGCGCCCGTTACAACATGTATAAATTCGTTTCGTAAGCGTCAAGTCGTAAAAAAAAGCCAGCGAAACACCCTGTCTGCTGTGCGCCGAAGGGTAACGGCATCTTCAGACGCTGGGAAAAGATACTTCCCAGGGTTTTTTGGGGCACTTTAAAAGAGGAGAGGAAGGATAAGGAGGGAGTCTGGGAAAGCTTGGGAATGCCCAGAAGACACGTACATGCACGTATGGACGTACGTGGACACACACACACACACACACACATAACCTGATGAAGGAGCCCGTTGCCAGTGCGCTGCCGTCAGCGTAGGAAGGTCCCGGGCACACTGAGGCCTTTTGGACTGCTGCGGCTCAGCCTTGTGTAACATCTGCCCTGGGGATCAGCTGGAGATTAAACAGATTTAGCCGTGGCCCGAAATTCACTTCCCCAGGAAACGAGAAATATTTACCTCCCTAAAGGGCTGAGAGAGAATTGGGGCCCAGGGAGCGCTGCAGAGCGAGAAGGCTCGGCCTCTGCTGGGTGTGTCAGGAAACACTCTCAGAAGTGTCTTTAGCGTGCCCTGTCAGGACCTTCACTGTGTCCTGAACTGCCTGAACTCTCTCTCTCTCTCTCTCTCTCTCTCTCTCTCTCTCTCTCTCTCTCTCTCTCTCTCTGTTTCTCTTTCTCTACAATCCAAAAAACTACTATATTGCACTGTAAAACCATCACTGAGTTTATACACAAACACACACACACACACACACACACACACGTGTGTGTATATATAAAAAGTTAAATATTTACAAATGATATAAAATTGTATACAAAACGGCACGGAAATTACAACTTTTTCTGACAGTTTAATTGTTTAGGCAAAAAGATAGATAGATAGATAGATAGATAGATAGATAGATAGATAGATAGATAGATAGATAGATAGATAGATAGATAGATAGATAGATAGATAGATAGATAGATAGATAGATAGATAGATAGATAGATAGATAGATTGGACCGTGTGCAACAAACAGGAAATGGGATTTAATTGCGTTAATGAACATTTATGGAAGGAGTCTCCAGTTTTAGCATCATATTCCTGTTTTTGACATCTTCAGGACAGTGAAGCTAGGCTGTCGCCATTTCTGGGTACCATAGCAACCTAGCATTCTGGGTAAATATAACTATAAACAAAAAATGTATGTAATCATCGGGGAATTAGCTGTGGCATAAAAACATACTGACCACCCTGAAGCGAAGGCTGGTCCGTGTGGTCCGATCCAACAGACGAGCTCCTGTAGTTCAAACTGCTGAAGAAGATGTTGATGCTCAACAAATTAGAACTGTTTTAGCAGCAAAATGGGAAACAACACAATATTAGGCAGGTGGTCATAATGTTATGCTGTTCTGTGTTTCCGTGTGATCAGTACTGTAAGAATTATGGGATATCAGAGAGCTCATTTTCTAGCAAATGTTTAATACAAAGCCACACACACACACACACACACACACACACACACACACACACACACATATATATATATGTGTACGGCTGGATTATGACAAATAGATTTGATAAACGTTAGTTAAGAAGACTGGATTGCTGATGTCTGTATGATTGGGTGTATATGCATATGTGTGTGTGTGTGTGTGATGGTGTGTGTGTGTGGCGCTCTACTAAGGGACTGGAGAGGGGCCACAGGATCTAAGCGTCCGAGCAGAACCAGATGTTTCTCTTCGTCTTTGGCTTGCGTTTACTGTCCCAGATAAAAAAGACATGTTTTTTATTTTCTATCCAAAAGACGTCCAACAGACGATGCGATGTTTGTGTGTCTCTCTCTGTGTGATCTCAGACAACACTCAGACGTGAACAAGGCACGTGTTAATACACAAGAAATTGTGCATAAGAAGAGAACGGTGGTTTAATATGACAGTAAAATATGTCGAGGAAGGAAACCTGGCTTTGCTGAGTGAGTTATAGCTCTATGAATAAATAAAAGCTTTTTACTGGGAATTTATGAGCACGTTTATTTAGCTTTTTGCCCACAGTGAGGGATTTAAAGTTCACAGTGTCACCTGGCAGATCATGTCACACACTGAAGGCAGGAGGAGGAAGCTGTGGCTATAAACTGCGCTCATAAACTTCAGACATTTTTAAAAATGTACCTTAAAGACCATTTGCATGGTGTATAAATAATCAGAGGAGGACAGTGTCAAGAAATGTGATTTTGCTACTATAAATAGGGTTTAATATACAGTATATATATAAAAAAAACACTAGAAACGTCGAAGGTAAAAAGTCAAACCTAACCTAACATTGGTATGTGCTTTTCGAACATCCTATCACACCTCCACTGTTCTGGGAAGAAAAGTATTTCTGGTTTCCACTAGATTTTGTGAAGAGTAAATTCAGGTACTGATGAAGGTGAGGTGAGGAGGCCTGGGGTGCAGTCAGGGTTCATATTCATTCATTCATTCATTCAGGTCAGAGCTTGATAGCAGAAGTTCTTCCACAAACCCATGTATCTTCATGGATCCAGCTTGGTGCCCAGTGACATTGTGATGCTGGAACAGGTTAAAACAGGAAAAACTTCATGCTACTGCATCCAAAGACGTCCTACAGCCAAGGAAACCAGAATGATAACCAAAAATAAATTATAAATAACACAGTGTGCAAACATAAAGGTGCAAAGAAATGAGGTAAGAATTTCACCATCAGGTGACAATACAAAGATCACACTGTAATTATACAGAAGACCAGGTAGAGAATGAGGAATGAAAGGGTGATTTATAGTTGTCACATGTACATTACAGCTGAATTCTATCTTTTCATGTCCCAATAATGTTAGGAAGCTGGGGTCAGCCATGATGAAGTGAAACACTGAGGGTTAAGGGCCTTACTCAGGGGCCCAAGAGAGGCAGCTTAAAGATACTAGGCTTTGAACCCCCAACCTTTCCATCAGTAACTCCACGTCTTATCTGATGAGCTAGCAAGTAACATTGTAGTTAGTTAGTGTACTCTAAATACGTCTGTGATGAAAACTCCACACTTCTGTACAGTGATGAAATGGTATGGCCCGTTATAGGGGTGTTCATTTACATCTGATCTTTCTGATAAAGCAGACAAGGTGCTCATTTTACAATTGCAGAATTATTAGTAATGAGCTATTGGTTGTCTTTGGCTTTTTTTCTGTACAGAGTAAACTCCTAATTCACCAAACCTTCTTATAAACCGCACGAGTGCCTTTCCGGATGTTAATCCAGCATGAAACTAAACATTTTTTCAGGTTAGAAATACTCTGGTGCTCTGTGGCTGACCTTCGCTTATGATTTTTTTTTTTCTGATAAATTTAGTCACTGAGATCTGTCATTTTTGGCCTTGGTCAACAACTGCCCCCCCCCACCAGACCCACACCAAGTCCAGACGAGCCAAACCGCCAGAGTCGTGATCCTCAGCACCAGATCTATTGATACAGCTGTTCTTCATGACTCTGACTGTGAGCGAAAGTCCACAGCGGGATTCAACCTCTTCGTTTTTTCCGCTAAAGAATAACAAGTGCAGAAGACATGAGGCAGGGCTGTACCACGACCTTACAGCTTTTTATTTTATTGGGTTATTGTATTCCCTTGCCTGTTCGGGGTCAGACGGAGGCCCGACGCTTCGGGGAACGACCAGACACGGCTTTCAACAATCCATTAGCATCTGTCCTGCATTCATCCCAGAGGCTCCTTTGCTTTATTACGACCTGAAGTGTTTACTTCCCACTTTGCAGGAAATCTTCAGTATTTCACTGTAAATGATCTTCATTGTTGTCCAGATAAACGATTAGGAAACAGTGTGGTCACTTATGCGTGTGTACTGATGAGAATTTATTATGGAATGTAAAAAGCAAAAATATTGTGTGTGTATGTGAGTGAGTGTGTGAGTGAGTGTGTGAGTGAAGGTGTGAGTGAGTGAGTAAATGTGAGTGAGTGTGTGTGAGTGAGTGAGTGAGTGAGTGAGTGAGTAAGTGAGTGTGTGTGAGTGGTGAGTGAGTGAGTGAGTGAGTGAGTGAGTGAGTGAGTGAGTGTGTGTGTGGTGAAGGTGTGAGTGAGGGTGTGAGTGAGTGAGTGAGTGAGTGAGTGAGTGAATGAGTGAGTGTAAGTGTGTGTGAGTGAAGGTGTGAGTGAGTGAGTGAGTGAGTGAGTATGTGTATGTGTGTGTGAGTGAAGGTGTGAGGAGTGAGTGAGTGAGTGAGTGAGTGAGTGAGTGAGTGAGTGAGTGAGTGAGTGTAAGTGTGTGTGAGTGAAGGTGTGAGTGAGGATGATCTTCATTGTTGTCCAGATAAACGATTAGGAAACAGTGTGGTCACTTATGCGTGTGTACTGATGAGAATTTATTATGGAATGTAAAAGCAAAAATATTGTGTGTGTATGTGAGTGAGTGAGTGAGTGAGTGAGTGAGTGTGTGAGTGAGTGTGTGAGTAAAGGTGTGAGTGAGTGAGTGAGTGAGTAAGTGAGTGAGTGGTGAGTGAGTGAGTGGAGTGAGTGAGGAGTGAGTGAGTGTAAGTGTGTGGAGTGAAGGTGTGAGTGAGGGTGTGAGTGAGTGAATGAGTGAGTGAGTGAGTGGTGTGTGTGAGTGAAGGTGTGAGTGAGGAGTGAGTGGTGAGTGAGTGAGTGAGTGAGTATGTGTGTGTGTGTGTGAGTGAAGGTGTGAGTGAGTGGTGAGTGAGTGAGTGAGTGTAAGTGTGTGTGAGTGAAGGTGTGAGTGAGTGAGTGTGTGAGTGTGTGAGTGAGTGAGTGAGTGAGTGAGTGTATGTGTGTGTGAGTGAAGGTGTGAGTGAGGGTGCGAGTGAGTGAGTGAGTGAGTGAATGAGTGAGTGTATGTGTGTGAGTGAAGGTGTGAGTGAGGGTGTGAGTGAGTGATTGAGTGAGTGAGTAAGTGAGTATGTGTAAGTGTGTGTGAGTGAAGGTGTGAGTGAGGTGTGAGGAGTGAGTGAGTGAGTAAATGTGAGTAAGTGAGTGTGTGTGTGTGAGTGAGTGAGTGTGTGAGTGTGGAGTGAGTGAGTGAGTGAGTATGTGTAAGTGTGTGTGAGTGAAGGTGTGAGTGAGGGTGTGAGGAGTGAGTGTGTGAGTGTGTGAGTGAGTGAGTGAGTGAGTGAGTGAGTGTATGTGTGTGAAGGTGTGAGTGAGGGTGTGAGTGAGGGTGTGAGTGAGTGGTGGTGAGTGAGTGTAAGTGTGTGAGTGAGGAGGTGTGAGTGAGTGAGTGGTGAGGAGTGAGTGAGTGAGTGTAAGTGTGTGAGTGAAGGTGTGTGAGTGAGTGGTGTGAGTGAGTGGTGGTGAGTGAGTGAGTGAGTGAGTGAGTGAGTGAGTGTATGTGTGTGTGAGTGAAGGTGTGAGTGAGGGTGTGAGTGAGTGGTGGTGAGTGAGTGTGGTGTGTGTGAGTGAGTGGTGGTGAGTGGTGAGTGGTGGTGAGTGAGTGGTGAGTGAGTGAGTGTAAGTGTGTGTGAGTGAAGGTGTGAGTGAGGGTGTGAGTGAGTGAGTGGTGTGTGTGAGTGAGTGTGTGTGAGTGAGTGAGTGTAAGTGTGTGAGTGAAGGTGTGAGTAAGGAGTGAGTGAGTGGTGAGTGAGTGAGTGAGTGAGTGAGTGTAAGTGTGTGTGAGTGAAGGTGTGAGTGAGTGAGTGAGTGAGTGTGTGAGTGTGTGAGTGAGTGAGTGAGTGAGTGTATGTGTGTGAAGGTGTGAGTGAGGGTGTGAGTGAGTGAGTGAGTGAGTGAGTGTAAGTGTGTGTGAGTGAAGGTGTGAGTGAGGTGTGAGTGAGTGAGTGGTGGTGAGTGGTGGTGAGTGAGTGAGTGAGTGAGTGAGTATGTGTAAGTGTGTGTGAGTGAAGGTGTGAGTGAGGGTGTGAGTGAGTGAGTGAGTGAGTGAGTGAGTGAGTGAGTGAGTGAGTGAGTGTAAGTGTGTGTGAGTGAAGGTGTGAGTGAGTGAGTGAGTGAGTGAGTGAGTGTAAGTGTGTGTGAGTGAAGGTGTGAGGAAGTGAGTGAGTGAGTGAGTGAGTGAGTGAGTGAGTGTAAGTGTGTGTGAGTGAAGGTGTGAGTAAGTGAGTGAGTGAGTGGTGAGTGAGTGAGTGAGTGGTGAGTGTAAGTGTGTGAGTGAAGGTGTGAGTGAGTGAGTGAGTGAGTGTGTGAGTGTGAGTGAGTGAGTGAGTGAGTGTATGTGTGTGAAGGTGTGAGTGAGGGTGTGAGTGAGTGAGTGAGTGAGTGAGTGTAAGTGTGTGTGAGTGAAGGTGTGAGTGAGGGTGTGAGTGAGTGATTGAGTGAGTGAGTGAGTGAGTGAGTGTATGTGTAAGTGTGTGAGTGAAGGTGTGAGTGAGTGAGTGAGTGAGTGAGTAAATGTGAGTAAGTGAGTGTGTGGTGAGTGAGTGAGTGTGTGAGTGAGTGAGTGAGTGAGTGTAAGTGTGTGTGAGTGAAGGTGTGAGTGAGGGTGTGGAGTGAGTGAGTGTGAGGAGTGAGTGTGAGTGTGTGTGTGGTGAAGGTGTGAGTGAGTGAGTGAGTGAGTGGTGGTGAGTGAGTGAGTAAATGTGAGTAAGTGAGTGTGTGGTGAGTGAGTGAGTGAGGAGTGAGTGAGTGTAAGTGTGTATGAGTGAAGGTGTGAGTGAGGGTGTGAGTGAGTGAGTGAGTGAGTGTAAGTGTGTGTGAGTGAAGGTGTGAGTGAGTGAGTGAGTGAGTGAGTGATTGAGTGAGTATGTGTAAGTGTGTGTGAGTGAAGGTGTGAGTGAGTGAGGAGTGAGTGAGTGAGTAAGTGAGTGAGTGTGTGAGTGAGTGTGTGAGTGAAGGTGTGAGGAGGAGTGAGGAGTGAGTGAGTGAGTGAGTGAGTGTGTGAGGAGTGAGGAGTGAGTGAGGTGTGAGTGAGGGTGTGAGTGAGTGAGTGAGGAGGAGTGAGTGAGTGAGTGAGTGAGTGTGAGTGAGTGAGGAGTGTGTGAGTGAGGAGTGTGTGTGAGTGAGTGAGTGTGAGGAGTGAGTGAGTGAGGAGTGAGTGAGTGAGGAGTGAGTGAGTGAGTGTGTGTGAGTGAAGGTGTGAGTGAGGAGTGAGTGAGTGAGTGAGTGGAGGAGTGAGTGAGGAGGAGTGAGTGAGTGAGTAAGTGTGTGTGAGTGAAGGTGTGAGTGAAGGTGTGAGTGAGGGTGTGAGTGAGTGAGTGTGTGAGTGAGTGAGTGAGTGAGTGAGTGTAAGTGTGTGTGAGTGAAGGTGTGAGTGAGGGTGTGAGTGAGCGTGGTTAATCCCGTCAGTCCTGCTCGTCTTTGATGCAAGGGTGCCAAATCTTTTGCAACAAACTGAGTAGTTATGTTAAAAGGAAGGTAAATTCATGCAGCTTGTTACCTTCTCACCTTCTTATGTCTCAAAACCCACTTCACCAGACTGTTAAATGGTTTGCTGGTGTTTGTGTGTGTGTGTGTGTGTGTGTGTGTGTGTGCGTGTGTGTGTGTGTGTGTGTGTGTGTGTGTGTGTTTAAGGGCGCACAAAAGAGCAAGCACGTCGTCTCTGCTGGTGCTGAATGAGGTCGTGACCCTACAACATGTGCTGGGTGAACTCTCAGCCCGCTGCTTTCCTGTGCTCTTCCTTCCTCTTGTAGGAAAAAAGAGAACATATAATAAAAGTAACGAAAGAATAAAGCCACATGAACGCGTGCCCTCTCCAGGTTGATTCCCTGGGTGTAACCATTATGTTACTTAAATGTGTGTGTGAGTGTGTGTGTGTTGTAGATGTGACTCTTGTATACTCCCTTCCACAAGTCAGCAAAATTTTCCTTACAGTCTTCACATCACAGCACTGTCGAGTTTCTGGATTCTAATTGGTTCTTGAAGGTTCTATTCTATTAAAAGCAGCTCGTGTAGGAACGACTGGGATCAAATGAATGGGAACTTGTTTGAAAAAAGCAAAAAACTCTGACATGTTAATTATTTTATATATATATATATATATAAAATCATTTACATGTCATAGTATATACAGTATATGTAAATTTCTATCCGTGTGTGTGTGTGTGTGTGTGTGTGTGTGTGTGTATATGCTCACGCATGCTGTTTGTCTTAGTGAGCGTGCATTAGGGCTAAAATGGGAATGATTTACACCAAGCAGGAAACTCTGCGTCTCCACCACACCTCAGATCACAGTCCTCGTTCTATCTCCTATCTGCTTTGTCTCAACGTCCTTTATTTAATTACACTTTCTCTTCACACATCACAAAGCTGTGTTTGTTTTAAATAAGCAGTTAAGTTGTGAATGCAGAGCTCCTAGAGTTTATAACACACACACACACACACACACACACACACACACACACACACACCTAATCAGGAAAAGATCAGCTCAGTTGATGTGGCCGGTCACGGTGAACACCCACAAGGGACACACGTGCAGCCTCATCCCTCTAAAATAAATGCTAACACACTCTGAAAGAGCTGCGTCTGCTACAGGTCAGGTTTCCACGGGGCAACCACTCCTCATCCTGTCACCATGCAGCAATGCATTGTGGGGGAAAACGTGCCTTCGCGGTCATCAAGTGTCACGATGCAATACAGCAAAAGCTTTCATAACTGTGACTTAATAAAGTGATCTATCTATCTATCTATCTATCTATCTATCTATCTATCTATCTATCTATCTATCTATCTATCTATCTATCTATCTATCTATCTAATATTTCTATCTATCTATCTATCTATCTATCTATCTATCTATCTATCTATCTATCTATCTATCTATCTATCTATCTATCTAATATTTCTATCTATCTATCTATCTATCTATCTATCTATCTATCTATCTATCTATCTATCTATCTATCTATCTATCTATCTATCCACTAATATTTCTATCTATCTATCTATCTATCATCTATCTATCTATCTATCATCTATCTATCTATCTATCTATCTATCTATCTATCTATCTATCTATCTAGTTTTTAGAACATCTCATACCACATTTAGTCTCCATTTGCTTTTATAATAAACTCCACTCTTCTGGGAAGATGTTCCACTAGATTGTGGAGATTCGTAGAGATTCATTCAGCCACCAGGGTGTGAGTAAAGTCAGGTAGTGATGTAGGTGAGAAGGTGAGGAGGTCTGGGTGGAGTCAGTGTTCACATTCATCCCAAAGGTGTTCTATAGTGTTGGAGCTCGCTCTACAGCAGGAGATCTTCCACCAAATCCAACCCATGTAAAGCAGATCTTCATGGAGCCAGCTTTGTGCACAGGCACATTGTGATGCTGGAACAGTTTTGGTTCTCGGTTCAAGTGAAATAAAAATGTTCGTGCTCATACATCCAAGACATCCTGCCCAATCGTGTTCCTAGGCTCATTCATGCCTTTCTAAGAACTTGCTTTCATAAGACCAAATCATTCAGAAAGAAATACAGGATGTATACAGAAACATATTTTTTTTTTTTATCGAAGTCTTTAAGCAAGCGAACGCTTCGTAAAACTTATGTAATTTCAGATTGTGAAATATACCGTATTGACGTCTTTGCTATTTTTGCAAAGCCGCCACAATCCCCTGGTTGGGAAATCCCGCCTTGAAGGATTTCGCAAAAGAAATTCGGTCAAGTCTTTCTGAAACAGTGCCCTGTTCCCTGTTGCTACAATCAACATTGCAATTTCAGCAGGGAATTAGGGCTGGATATTCTCCAAGATACAGAGCGAAATGCTGTCTGACATAAAATAATGGGAGGAAAACTAGCAAAATACTGACTACTGTATCTATACAATTAGATTACTATTTATTCTACTACTATACTATACATACAACAGTATACTGTATATATATATATATATATATATATATATATATATATATATATATATATATAAACAAACAAACAAACAAAATATATATATAAACGTTTCGCAATAAACTCAAAAATGCTATTTTACGATCACATTACTGTACTGTATTAACATTTTACTTCATTTTATAATTAACAATTATATTTTTATCAGTAAATTTGTTTATTTCAACATAAAAACAATTCCCTCTAAGTTTTTTGGTCTATCTCAGTGAGAGATCAGGAAAATCAGAGAAACTAATTAGTTATGTGGCAAATGCAATTTTGTCATAAACCAGGGGGGGGCGATATTCGAACCGCGGTAAAGCGGAGAATTACTGGGTATATACGGTGCAACCTCGATACTCGCGGCTTCTCGCAAAATATCAGATTTTCCGTGAGTTACTCTCAGTCCGGTTCCAAATGAAAGGTCGCGAACTATCGAGGTCGCGAATGTCAAGGTCACGGTGATCGAGGTCTCAGGAATTAAAACGCTCTAATGTAAAGTCAGCCTGAAAATTGTCATAACAAAACATCAGATTACAATGAAAAAACTGCAGGTTTTATAATATGTCCTTGTAGATTGTAGTGGATTATGTCAGGTGTCATGATGTCATAATAAAGGTGTCATTTAGCCCTACAAACACTAAC
The DNA here is from genome assembly GCF_014805685.1 of Silurus meridionalis. Taxonomy (NCBI): domain Eukaryota; kingdom Metazoa; phylum Chordata; class Actinopteri; order Siluriformes; family Siluridae; genus Silurus; species Silurus meridionalis. The sequence goes on along the minus strand of NC_060884.1, from coordinate 2,114,428 downwards.
CATGACTGTTCATCTTCTGCTCCCGCTAGGGGTCACTAAAGCAGATCATCCGTCTCCATACCCCCCTGTCCTCTACATCTGTATCTTTTAAATCAACCACCTGCATGTTTTCCATCACCACATCCATAATCGTCCTCCTTGGCCTTCCGCATTTTCTCCTGCCTGGCGGCTCGATCCTTAGTGTTCTTTCACCGATATACCCCATGTCCCTCCTCTGCACATGTCCAAACCATCTCAATCACACTTCTCACACCTGGTCTCCAAAACGTGCTACATGCTAATGAACTCTTACTTAAGTACCTTTTTTGCATATCTTTTTAAGTGTCTCCATTTGAGGATATTTTTACTGTAACTTCACTACATTTTAAAAGTCATATATATTAGACTTTTTACTCAACTACGTTTTGTGAAATCAGTCGTTCCATTTTTTTTAAGAGGATAAAAACGTAACTGGTGAAACACGCAGCGAGTCACCAATCAGGATCGAGCGCACGCTCTGTTTTACACGTGTTCTGATTGGCGCTCGGTGTATCTACTGATCACCAACATACAGTTCAGCATCAGTTCAACATCAAGCAGAACATTTAGAGAGGAACAAATGATGAAGAAACTCCAGACTCGAACTCAACACAACACACGTGACCTCATTTTGCAATTTTTTTTTAAGTAGTTGAAAAGAAGGTTTTGGGTTCATGATGATTGTAATAGAAATCAATCAGTGTTTGAGTCATTAATATCATTCTATTAATAGATCAGTGTGCTGAGAGTCACATTCCAGTCTTTTTTTTACATAAACTGAGGTGATTAAGTGAAGAGTCTTGTGATAAATATGATAATAGGAACATTATAGTTATAATAAATCAGTATTTTGGATACTTAAGTACATTTGAAGGCAAAAAATTTTCTACTTTTACTCAAGTGAAGTTTAAAGAGACACTTTTACTGGAGTCACATTTTAATGAGTGAATCTCTACTTTAACTCAAATACATGGTTTGTGTATTTCGTGCACCACTGACACCTGAGATCGATTATATTCATTAGTAATCTCATCGCTTTCACTATGTACACGCCGAAAACACTACTTGCATAATTTTGGAATTACGAATGAACACTGAGACTAATTTTCCTCACCTCTGTGAGAGTATGTGTCTGAATTGTTTTGGTCAAAATGGAAACACATCAAATCAATGGGGAAAGTGACGATAATTGAAACAGACGTGACGTCCATTTTTCATGGTCAGTAAAACTGGGAGTTGTCAAATTCGCAACAGTTCGCCTGAGCTGCATCTGTTGGGTCAACAGATGTTGTGATGACGCAATCCGCTACAACCTGTTTTTACACGAACAACCGGGAACGTTACCGTTAACGCCATCCCTCTCTTGAGTCGCTCTACAGGACATGTGGAAATTTGCAACATGCTTCAAAATCCGAATAATTGCTCATGATCATCAAATCAGTGTTTATTGTATAAATTGAACATTGAACATTGTCCCACACCAGCTGCACAGAATCAGGTGAATTATGGATATGAATTATAAATTTGCCCCCATAAGTTTATCCCTGATGAGTGAGCCAGAAGGTGATGGTATTGTGGGGAAAAAACCTCATTGGGACAGTATGAGGAAGAAACCTCGAGAGGAACCTCAAAAGAGAACCTCATCTGGGTGATACCGGATATAAATTCATTATAATTCCAACATTGTTAAGGTTATCAGCTGGTAATCGATGTACACGAGTGTTCACGGCGATTGTGGTCCATCTTCATGGTTCTTGAGTGAACCATCCAGAGTGAAAGATACCTCATGTATCTTTAGGCTGTTCATGAGGAACCATTTTCAGCAGCAGTAAGTGGCTCCCGAGGTACCAGTGACCAGTGCTTCTGTCCTGCTCTTCTCTTCAAATCTGCCCCATTCATCCTGGATGGAGTTGTCTTTAATTGGAGACAGCTGAAGATGGTTCCACATCTACAACTTGAAGATCCATGAAGTTACTAAACAACACAACTTTGAGGATAGATTTGGACTGGAATTAATATCAACAGTCCGCTACAATGGATCAGGACCATCGTTTGCATGAACACGTTCTGCATTTAAGCGCTGAACAGTGCACCTCAACAATGATAAACTGAAATGAATGAACATTCAGTGATAAGGATCAGGTTCCATTTTGAGTCTGGTTCCTCTAAAGGTTTCTCATTGAGTTTTTCCTCACCAAGGTTACCACTGGCTCACTTATTAAGGATAAACTTACAATTGTAACAAATTGATGAATGAATTATTAAAAGTGCTCTACAAATAAAAATGAATTGAATCGCAGAAGGTCCAGAAATCTGACTAGCCGCGTTAATGCTAATCGCTAGCGTCACAATGCAAACACATTGTACCTACAAATTACAGTGGTTTCCTTTTCATGATCATATCTATTACGTTTTAGATACGTTCCTCCAATGTTAAATGATTATGCAAATATATAATTATAGTAGGAACGTCGTGGTGTTTAAAATGTAACTTTTTTCTTCATTATAATTTTCCTCTTTTGAATGAAGTAAAAAGTGTTTGTGTAAGAAAACTGATCTCAGGTCTGTTTAGCCTTGAAGATTAGCGATATTCGCATGTGGTAATATATTCGACATGTCGGTAATCCCCTTAATAAATGAAATAATCTGTTCGTTGCCAGGTCAAGATGGTGTGTTTGGGGATAAAGCAGACATACAGGAGTGATTCAGTAACGTAACCCGGTCTCTAGACAGCCCTGGTGTGTAATCATGTTGGTCAACGCGGCCGATGTTTCACGTTTTCTTCACTGGTGCTGACGCAAATGTGTCTGTGTGTCTCATGCCTCGTTTTATAGTAGTTCCCTCATCGGCCGCAACGTGACCTCCCAATGCAACCGAAAAACAGTGTGAAGAAGCAGATGTTGCCAGAACATGCAATATGGTTCTTGGTTTATCCTGAACCGATCTGGAACCGATCCTTTTTCTTCTTAGACAGCAAACAACGACTCTCTACTTCGTCTTTATTTCTCAAAGCAGCTTGACAGAGATAAAGAGGTTATAACGCTGGAATGCACAAGTTTGTTACTTTTATATTGCGCTTCTGTGTTTATCTTCATATTTGTACTTCTGGATCGATGCTAACTGCATTTCATTGGCCCTGTTTTTTGTACTCTGCATAATGACAAAGTTGAATCTAATCTAAACTAATCTAATCTAATCTAATCTAATCTAATCTATTCTAATAAATGTATCCCTAATGATTGTGCCAGTGGCGACTGTGGTGAGGAAAAAACCCTGAGACTTCATGAGGAAGAAACCATGAGAGGAACCAGACTCAAAAGGGAACCTCATCCTCATCACCGACTGTCCATTCATTATAGTTCCATAATTTCTTAGGTGCAATGTTCAGCGCTTAGATGCAGAACTCTTCATGCGACCGGAGGTCCTGATCTATTGTAGTAGATTGTTGATATTAATTACAATTCAAATCCACCCTTCCAAGTTCTTGCGTTGTTCAGAAACCTCATGGATCTTTGCGCTGTTCGTGTGGAACCATGTTCAGCTGCACAGAGTGTCTCCAATTAAAAAGAAATCCATCCAGAGGTAGGGCATTGAGATTAATCAGGCAGATCTGAAGTGAAGAACGGGACAGGAACACTGGGCCTTGTTACCTCAGGAGCATGTTTAACATCTACATAGATGGTGCTTGAGAAGTTGCATTCAGGATCGAATTTTGGTTTCGTTGCTGATATGCTGAACATATATAGAACTTGTCGGTGTTGCAAAAGTGAGATGATGCAGAGCAAAAAAAAAAGAGTCCACAATAGAGTGAGACAAGTTCTCATTAACTTCTCTGCGTGTGAACTGAAATGCGTTGAAATGCGTGAGATCTGTAAACCCTGCCTTGATTGTATCCAATGCCTGGCACAGGCTGGTGTCGCCACCTTGTGGCTACATACAGGTTAGTGCAAAAAGTACAGTTTAATCAGCGCTGATAGATGATTGTTGGATTTATGGCAAAATAGTTTTTCCGGGTTCCTATCCGTTGAGATTAAGAGAGCAGACACCACGTGCTGTTTGTTTCTGACACCTAAAACTTTGCGCTGCACGAAGAGTGCTATATTATATTAAATATAATATTTATTACTTATAGGATTATATTTATTAATTAATATATTCATATTTATTTACTGTAGCATATTTTTATGATTCAGTACTTTTTTGTTTGTTTTTAAAAAATCAGTACTATTTTACATCTAATGTGTAGCACACAAAGGTCTCCCAAGTACTTGAACCTTCTCATGTTTTATCATTTCCACAAATCTAAATGCAAATGCAAGTGCAATTTTTTTTGTGTGAATTTTAAATTCAGGTGAAAAATACATACCAGATGTGTACAACCTCAGAGAAAGCAACTGGAAAACACCTGGGGATCTTGTGCAAGTGCAGAATCTATCCTATTGTTGAAAAATGTTTTAAGTAGGTGAAATCTTCCACCAATAAGCAATCTAGACATTTTTCATGATAGCCATCTCCTGCTAGCAGTGCCCAGAACATCGATCACTTGCTAATAACCAGCATTGGTTTGCAAAAGGAATTAATAATCTGACATATCTAAAGCAGACCCCAGCGCTCCTGGTTCTCTCTAATCCATAGACCAGGACCAATATCCTCTTCCTCAGCAGCACACATAATGTGAACCAGAATGCCAGTCAACCTTCAGAACAGGCTCCAGTCTTTTTTTTAGATCAATTAATTATTGTTTTTTGCATAGAAGTGTCATATACAATTGCATTCAAACACTTCCTCATAATGTACAGATCAAACTGAACCTCTGAACCCCTCCAAACAACGAGCTCCAGTGTTGAAGAAGAAATCGAAAGTGATTGCAAAGACGTCCGATCCGAGTTTGTCCTTGTCTCCAGCGGTCAGGAGAATGGGGGGGTCTGGGAAAAACCGAACCAAACTCTTTTAATGTGCAGATCAGAACAACACAGCCAGACGACGGTGACAGTTAGTGTACAAACACAGCCGAGCAGTAAAGATCAAAGCAATCCTGACTTACAGCCAGAAAATATACCTTTCATACATTGAGCAATGTAGTGGGAATATACCACAAGAGTCGTTACATCGAACACTGGCTAGTTATTTTTATTGATGTGCACAAAAATTGCAAATCACAAACTGGTCTTCAAAGCATTCGAGAAACAAGAGAAATTAGCCATTGAAAGTGGTGAGTGATAATTTACAGAAATGATACACATCACAATGAAAGTGGATGTGACGCTATTTACAAAGGAAAAAAGAAATTGTACTTTTTTGTCATGCAGCACTATTTTTATCAGTATAATGTCAAATTTCATTTGCCCACCAAACCCTTTGCTACTTGTTAAGAACCTATGGTTTTTAAAAAAAAACACTTTATTCATTCTGGTTTGCAACTCATCATGGTTTTCTGGATTTACAATATGGCTGTTAAATAATGCAGAGTTGGTTGAAAATATTCACCTGAAATCCTGGTGGCTTTTTGCTACATTCTCTTACTAAAGGTAAAGAAAAGTAGGAGGAAAAAAAACAGCATGCAAAAACGTTTAAGTGCAAGACAAATAAATGTCCTTAAAGGCCTTCTTTTAAAAAATCTGAATATCTTTTTTCCTGAATGCCAGAAAAAAGTTCATGTACAGGTTATATACTTATAGGCATTCCTATTTGTTTTGCGACATTTCTCCTTTTTTTTCATTCATTGGCTTTTCAGATTACAGGAATTTTTGTCACTACTATTGGCACTCTGGTGGCAGTTCTCGCTTACTTCATATATCTACACCTGAATTTACAATAAAAAGGAATCTGACCCCAAACAAACCATCATCTAGTAACCGTCCTCCTGTTCCAAACATCCCCTCTTGAGTATTCAAACTTGTTATCGGTTTAAAAATAGTTTTGTTGGTACAGGAATTGTGCTCACAGTGAAAAAAATGGAAACGAATACATGGTATTGCAATGCACTTCAGTAAACCAAAGTCTCTGTACAAACCATGAAACATGAAGCTGTTGTGTAGGAGCAACAGACCGTTGTTATGGATGGGCAATAGCTGGATGCAGAAAACTGGCAAACACTGCAGATATTTACTTTCAGAAAGCTACAGGTAAAGACAGGTCATCTTTGTGTGGCATCCCTTCCCATAACAGTACAATAAGGCAGGTCAATGAAACCCAGAAATTTTTGGTAGACACCAAAGCTCAACACACGGAGGAGAATAATCTAACGTTTTGTTTGGGCCCGTTCTTCCCTGACATGCCGAGTCGTTTTCTTATCAGGCCTTTTGTCCCGCATCTTGCGCAGTCTCCTGGGCGGTGGGGTGGATCTGGACTCACTGGAGGTGTCACCGGCGTCTTGATCCTCTGGGATGTTAGGAATGGCTGCACTGCTGCCCTGCAGCATGTTCCCCAGGGATGTATCTTCAGGACTCCCGATTTCACTACTGCTCAAGTCCTGTTCCTCGTTTCCATGAGCCCTTGCTACTTTGGGCATGTTGGTGATCGATGGGCCTTCCTGATCGCTCTTTCGTACTAACTGCTGGAGCTCATTCATGTCCACCCCAGAGTCCAAGCTGGTGTCATTGCTGCTTCCTGGTCGGTGCCTTCCTTGGAGTTCGATTACAGAGTGGCGTACTTGAGCTGCTGGTTTACCATCCAAAGACACAAACCATGCCCGAGGAGGCAGGGGAGAAGGCTTGACCTTGGAAAGCTCCAGCAGGGTCTGCTCAGAGATTCCCTGTAGCTCACCATGGAAAGGACCCATTCCAGCTGCTTCGTTCAAAGTCCCCGGGACAGAGACAGACTCGAGCAAGTGGCTATAGCGGCCCCAGATTCCTGGGTTGGCAGTGGAGCTCTGTGGACCTTCCAGAGCTGGTTGTAGATTGTTGTCTTGTTGTGGGACTTTTGGCAGTGTCTGAGTGAAACTGTCCTTCAGGTTTCGCTCAGTCTGTCCTCCGTGCTCCATGCCATTTCGGGGAAAGGTGGCGCATCGGCTTGCAGTGGAATCAGCCTGTCCCTGGGCAGAAAAATTCTCTGGTGCTTGGACAATGGCCACAGGCTGGTTGTAAATGTGGAACAGCTTGTCTCGATATGCCGAATTGTCTCCAGGGCCTTGCCGCAAAGCGCTCTTTTCAGTCATCTCTCTAAGCTTTGCTACTTCATCGCTGTTTACATACATATTTGGCACTGTAACTCGGAGGTTCTCCAGGCCTGCAGTTCCAATGTTATCGTACAAGTTCCCTGCAGTTCGGCAGACATTGTCGACATAGATATTATAGTTGGCTTGATGTCGAGGGGATGCAGATGCACCCCCACCTCTCGCAACCAATGAGTAAGACCTGTTTTCATTATGGTCCCCATTGTTGTACAAGGGCTCATGGACTTCTGAGCTGGTAGATGTGGTCTGGTCTTTCTTGATGATTGACAGTCTGGTGGCATTCCATCTTTTTCTTTCAGTTTCATGGCTCAATTCTCTGTGAAGCATTTGGAGAAAAAAAATATTTGAAAACTGAAACGTTTAATGTTCTCAAATAATAATGTGACCATTAAGAGCTCTTACCTGCAGTGACATAAAATCACAGATAACAATCCAATAATGATCACGAGAGTGCCGCCCAAGATGCCCACAAGAAGGTATGTGTGGTATGAGATGAAATCCATCATAGTCGTATGTCTCGTGTAACCTAGATTTTCACAAAGAAAAATCTGGTTACACTTCAGGCCTTGTTCACATAATCTTTCTATGATGAGCACAGATTATGGAGGCTTCCAGGCAAAACATTAATGCGACAAGAACTTTATGGAACTTGGTGCATCATGGTTATAGAATCCAAAAAAAAAAAAAACACGGGTGTAGCTGATCCAAAACACGAGGTGGTATCAAAAAGTTTTGAGAGTTCTGTTTACACTATCACCTTCAAAACAGTCATCTTGCATAGCAATACAGAGCTCCCAGCGTTCCTGCAACTTCTGAGATGTGTCCTGGGAGTCTACTTTTCAAGTCATGTCAAGCACCTTTTGCATTCCATGCTGGATCTCCGTAACAGTGTCAAATCAGCGCAATAACTTTAAGCCGGATCTTTATCTTCGGGAAGGGGCGAAGTCTGCAGGAGCCAAATCTGGAATTTAGGGTCGGTGCAGAAATGAGATCATGTGGATTTTTCTCAGACAATCAGGGGCTGAGCGTGTTCGAAGGTCTTCCTGATTTCTTTTCATACTCCAGCGATGTTCTTCTGCTCTTAAAGTTTGCCACTAAAAACAGCTAGAATGATTTGTTGCAGCATCGCCGTATGTCAAACGTACCTTATGTCAAACGTCTCTGTGCCCAGTTTAACGAAAAATTTGCTTATGTTCAGAATAGCACCAGTTAGCACCATTAGTCTCGAAATCTTTTGATACCACCTTGTATGTTTGACTGAAGTAGTTTCAAAACTACCAGGAAAATCATACATGGGTTAGCACAGAATATCATGACAATGTCTTTCAGATTAGCAAAGAATCCGGTTGTTACTTTACTGACTGCATGTGTTGTGTTACAAAAGTTAAACCATCCTGGAATACAGTATGTAACAGTCTCCATACCATTTGATGTTGGAGATGGTGCTGCGATCCAGTTGCCAAGGTGAGGCGCCACATATGTCCAAACAAGACCATTTCTTTCTGTCCTGACCGAGCCGATACCCTTGTTCACCCACATACCTGGATCGAAAGAATTAATACGTTTAATCAAAAATAGTTTGTAGCCAATAAATGAATATACAGCTATTTGTATTGTTCTCTGAATGCTCTTCACCAACCTGTGGTCAAGTCAAAGGTCCAGGCAGGCAGGGGGTCGGAGGCTCGGAGATGGGAGTGGTATGGTAAAGGTACGGTGAGCTGAACTGGCCCTTTGATGCCAATCTCTTTCCCTTCGGACAGCAGTTGAGCACTCAGCACTGCCACAGGGCTCAGTTTCAAGCCCCTGTATCCTGAAACTTCGGCAAATAATTAAGTGTTAATTATAAATGGCAAGTTTAATAGTCATTTCAGTACAGGGTCTGAAATTTTTGAGGTGATGAGGTGGTAATTACTTTGAACTTGGTTTGACCAAAGACATCAGTATGGTGCCATACACAGTTCAGGCAGAAAATTATGACCACCAGCCTAATATTGTGTTGGTCTCCCTTTTGCTGCCAAAACAGTCCTGATCCATCAAACATTCACTTTCTCAGAAAATGTCCACAATAGCTCGTCTGTTGGTTCGGACCACATGAATCAGCCTTCGCTCTCCACGTGCATCAATGAGCCTCAGCCGCCCACAACCCTGTCACCGGTTTACCACTGCTCCTTTCTTGGAGCACTTTTGATAGATTCCGATCACTGCAGACCAGGAACAGCCCAAAAGAGCTGCAGTTTTGGAGATGCTCTGACCCAGTTCGTCTAGACGTCACAACTTTGCCGTTGTCAAACTCACTCAAATCCTTACGCTCGCCCATTTTTCAAATTTCAGGACAAAATGTTTAATTGCTGCCTAATATATCTCACCCACTAACAGGTGCCATGATGAAGAGATAATCAGTGTTAATGACTTCACTGATCACTGGTCATAATGTTATGCAATGTTATTATGTTTACGCAGGCAATAACAGCTTTAGACATGATTCTTGGCCACTATTTCTTTTAGCATTAGCTTTCTTTTGGAGTTATGCTTTTTCTTGCCTTTTGATGTGGCAGCCAGGGAAGAGTTTAAATGAATTACCATAGAGAAGAAGGCAACTTATTTCACCCACAGCATTGCTGAGCCGAGATCCAACAAAGGCATCACTCAGAAGTTTGCATTAATGTAATTTATAATAGCCATAGATCATTAGCCATGACGCCGTCGAATCAATTAATCAATAAAACATGGAGCTTGTACAGCAGATGGATGAAGTGATGATGAATGACTCGCCCTGGCCATGAGGGAATTCATTAAACACAGACGACATGATCAAGTATTTAACCAGAAGTGTTCGCCCAAGGTACTTTCCCAGCTGATGAAAGACCATGTCATAACATATATTTGTTCAGTAACATCTGGCCTGAAGGATCTCCCAATATAATAAGAATGGTCATGAACATTTAAAGTGCTGTGCAGGTTTTCAGTATACAGGATTCGTACCTTCTTTGCTGTTAAAGGTCCCCATGGTAGAGAAATGACTGTCCTTCTCTGGAGGAGGAGCCGTAACTGTCAGATAAGCCATCATACTGGAGGTGGTGGCGTTCTCCGGGAGCAACAGGAGGCTTTTGGGAAACTGGATGATAGGTTGTGATGACACATCTGCAAAATAATCAAAAGGGTCAAAAGTTCTATGTTTAGTGGTGGACAGTAATCGTAGTAATTCGTTACTATACTTAAGAAGCTTGTTTATTAGTACAGTGCAACCTCGATACTCGCGGGGGTTACGTGCTATGACCCCTCACAGTGATAAAAAATCGCGAGGTTTCTCCTTTTGATGATTCCTTTTTTAAGGGGAATTGTACATATACTGTACTGTAAACTTTTTATGTCATTTATTAGTAAAAACTCTGTTTTGAAATGTTACTCTGAACTTTCGAGCCACTCGCTTTCAGTCCAGTTCCAAATGAAAAGTCGCGAACATCGAGGTCGCGAGTGTCAAGGTCATGAGTATCGAGGTTCCACTGAATTTCCATTAGGGGAGACTTTTACTGTAAATTCACTACGTTTCAAGTCAAATATCTAACTTTTTACTCAACTACATGTTGCAAAAAACTCAACTGGCCACCAATCAGGGAAGAGCACATGCTCTGTTTTGAACTTGTTTTGACTGCCACTTGGTGTTTTTCTCTTCGCCTAAACATACAGTTTAGCAGGCAGTTCAATGGTGGTAGAAACTCCAGACTCCCAAATCTGCCACTACACCTGTGGCCTTATTTGCGCATTTTTGAAGGTCTTGGACTCATGATAATAGACAGGGATAATAGATGTTAATAGAAATCAATCAGTATTTGACTCCTTAATATCAGTCTATTAATAGACTGGTGTGCTGAGAGTCACATTAGAGTCTTTTGTCTATGTCAATGTTAAGACATCAATAAAGAAATTTCTTTTAATATTCTAATGCAAAAAATATATATTGTACGCAGTTTGCGGTATACGCCCACATTTTATTCCAACAGCTTGGAAATTCCAATTATTTAGCAGATTGAAGCTTTGCTAACTGTTTGTACTGTAATGAATGATCCCAAATTATTTGAGCTTTGACTGGGATTTTATTTGTTACCAAATAGAGAAGTTCGAGGTAGTCCAGTGATGAAGACACTAGACTTCTAAATAAAAGGTCATGAGTTCAAATCCCAGGACCACCAAACTACCACTTGATAATTTCCCTGAACCCTCAGTTGTATAAACAAGATACTGTAAGTCGTTCTGGAAAAGGAGCATCTGCCAAATCTGGTATATGTACAATATGGCACGTGTGCTCACCAGATGTTTTTCGAGTTATCAGCACGGTGTCTTCAAAGAGCCAGATGTTGCCTTGGGTTTGTGGGACCAAGGACATGGTGACGGCCGAAAATACTGGAAGACAACATGTAAAAACTTTATCAGGTCACTGAGCAATGTGTTGTAAATGATTTTACTGGCAGTCTGTGATATAAATATCAGGGTAAGAATCCAGTCAGGAAATGAGAAGCTCCGCTTCTTTCAGAAATTTTATCACCACCCTCCGACCAATCAGAAATCAGAATTCAACAATGCTGGGGTGAATCATTGTATAAATAATATGATCAAATATTATCCAGAGATCAGACTTTCTGAAACCCCAGTTGAGTGGGATGGATGCAGAAGTCTCACTGGGCATTTTGGTGGTCTTCCAGGGCAGCTGTTTGGGCACGTAGGCCTCCATACTAGCCACCAAAGAGAGGGTGACCCCCAGCTGGTAGGGTACGGTGAGCAGCACTTCTCCATTCTCCTCAGTGTGGCTAGACTGTAGCATGGATCCGTTAACAAACACCCGGACCTCGGCTCCGCTCAGGTACCGTTGACTGGACGCGTCCTTCACCCACACCTTTAGCGTCAGAGACGAAAACAGCTCTGGAAGAGAAAAGGTATTATTTTACTTGCAATTCAAGGAAACTGGAGCTTGACGACGGCATATCGTTTACAGGAAGTGAGTTTTAGTTGCCATGAAAATTTCATACAATTCATTCGTCTATTAAAGCGGAAATAAAGAACGAAAAATGAAACATTTGCGTATTTGTCTTTGTCTGTTGTTTATTAATGGCGCCCGGGTTTCTGCTTTAACCTTCTCATTGCCATGAAATAATAATGAGAAAGAGACCCACGTCTCCACCAGAGACGCTTAAAAATAGATCAAAGTGCCAACTGGGTGCAATAAAGGCAACCCACAGGCAAGTCAAAAAACATCCAGGAATGATATCTTTGTGAAATAGTGAGTGAGGATGGTGCAACTTCCCAATGAAATGAAACAAATCGTTTAATTAGATTGATTACTGATTAAATTACAGTAGACAAGATTTAATTTTACTTCAGACTTTCAGGAAATAATGCAGTTGTTTTCGAAATATCTATTCTTACAATCCAATGCCGACACCCTCTCACCTGACTCTCTGCAAGCTGCAGCGTGAGTTATGCGAAAATGTTGCATCATTGCATTGCATTAGCAAAAATATGCAGCATTTGATAAAAATAAATGAATACAAAAATTCGAATACTCGTATTTTTTGGAGCAAAACGACTTTTATGTATGAAATAAAACAGTCAATCATAGGAAAGTGGTAGCTCAGTCATTAAGACATTGGGCACTGATCAGATTGTTGTAAGTTTAAATCCCAGCACCACTGAGCTCCCATTTCTTGTCCCTGGAGCAAGGCACTAAATCCTGAAATGGATAAATGACATAATTGTATGTTTCTCTGAATAAATAAGAGTGACTGCCAAATGATCCACAATGGAGTTTTGCTCAACACATAGTTTTATCGGTTTTATCGTGCTAGCTATGACTAGTCATTTTCATTTACAGCATTTATCAGGTGCCGTTTATCCAGAACGACTTGCAAATGAGCAGTTGAGGGTTAAGGGCCTTGTTCAAGAGCCCAGTGGCAGCTTGGTATCGCTGGGATTTGAACTTCTAATGTTCTGATCGAGAGTCCAATGCCTTAACCACTAGGCTCTCACCTCGCCATGTCCCAATTTACTAGTCATCTAATAGTTATTATTTATAGTGGACCAGCTCAAGCTTGTCTTCTTACTGCCTGTTTTTACGTTTTATCTGCGAATCAAGCTAGCATTCCACTTTTTACTTGGGTTACAGCAGCTACAAAAAAAACAAAACAGCCTTTCCCTTATTTTCTCTTAAACTGTAAACTTCTCAGGTTACAAAAAAAATGCAAACATTCACCTTTTACACTTTACTTTTTCAAACCACTGACACCAAAGACTCATTCCATAAGTGATATTATTAATACATTTTGAATTTTTTTTTTTTACATATAAATGCTTATCATACAAGTCACAATCATGCATCTACCACACTATGGTCAGACCTGCTTTTTAGACGAAAGTAACAAACACTTTCTGCCAATCCGATTTGAGAATTTGAACAAAGGCAGATTTTAAATGTGATGTACACCAGAACACTAACGCACAGTGTGAGCTTTGGGACCATGAGATTACAGCGGTCAAGTTTGTGGTTATGAATTAGTAAGTCTAGTTCACAGCTGTTCTGTAAGTCGACCGATTGTTGGAGCCGATCCAAAATTTTTATCCAAAACTTTGTCTGCAAAAGCCACAAAATTAGTCCCATCAGGTGACACATATGTTGACTATACAATGTTCCTCATGACTGATTACACGATGAACAACTTGGAGCTGGAACACGTTAAAAGCTTATTCAATCAACTCGGTTGCTTTGCTGATAAGCTAGCTACACACCTAAAATTACCTCGCTATATAGGGTTTATTTTTTTAATCCGGTCACGATATAACTGCGACAAAAACGTTGCTATAAACCCCACATTGCGCTTGCATGTTTAATGTCTAACTACAAATCTACTAACTAACTATTTACTCATCCTGTGTTTGGTGCCGTCTTGTGTTGTCACAACACTCTGGCCTCTTATTGGTGGACTTTAGATGAGCGTCGCAGCAGCATTCACAGGAATTTTACATGTTTTTGGGACCAAAAATGGAAACCATGATCACATCACATATGTTTTGAGAGCAACAATCAAATTCTTACTTAAAAAAAAAATCAATATATATTTTAGACAAAGTTATCAATCTACATCTCCCTTAATTTTCAGAGTTAATACAGGAAAAGGTGTGGAGTTGTGTATAATATATATTCGGATTATATAAATTCGGATGTAACTGTGCACCAGGATTAATGGAGCAGATCTATAACCTGAAAGCGCTGAGACAGTAAACACACCGGCATCTTTTCTATCCGTCCATCACCAGGCATTTATTCATTCACACTTGTGTTTCCTGAATCGAATTGCAAAAAAAGCGGATTTTGTATTTGATGATGAGATGATGGGAGGATGCATAAAAAGGAGGACAAAGATGGGAAAAAAAAGACACAGGCCGCACGGATGGTGATGAGGAGGAGGAGGATGAGGATGAGCAGGATGTTATTGTTACCCGCAGGTGCGGTCGCAGTCTCCTCCCGACGTCCTTTGCGTGAAGGCGTCTCCGCATTGTGTTCGAGACCCTTCAGCTCCGCGGCCTCGGTCAGCACGACGGACAGCGACAGCAGCAGCAGCAGCAGCAGGAAGGCGGCGGGATGCGGCATGGCGAGAGAGACATCACTGATTCCTCCAGCGCCACTTTTCCTTTCTCTTGTTTGGTGCTCCTGATGATGATGATGGTGATGATGTTGTTGTTGTGGGGATTTTGTCTCTCTCTCTCTCTCCTCCCTCCCCGCGGTCACGTCCACGGAGCGTTGAGGATGCAAAGATGCGGCGCGTCACGGTGCTCCACCAGCGTTACGTCATCGCGCCATCTGCTGGCCAATCACGAGGAGAGAAGGGGTGGGGTTGCCGGATATAAGGGTTTAAACATCACATGATCATCATCATGAACCTATCATAAATTATTAACTTGGTTTTAGTGCAGTATGTTTCCCGCTACTCTCCTAAAAACCAGATCAAATCTCTCCAAGGTGGACATGATGCCTTCAACCCAGGCTGTAGTCCCACTTCAGACAACTACCCCAAAGTTACCACAAATTTGCAACGTTTGCTCCTTCCTAAAATTTCCCTCAACCTCTGGTCTAAGATCTACACACAATTTTATAAGAAAAAACGAAAAGGAAGGAAGGAATGATGAGCGAAGAAAAAATGAAGAATGAAGGTGCAGATGAAGAAAGCAAGGAGGGAAAGACAGACAGAGAAAAGACAGAAAAAACCAGACAAAAGGCATTAAAGACAAAGAAAAAGACAGCAGAGAGAGATACAGATGAAAGACAGAAAATAAGTTCATGTAGATCTTCTCTCACGCTCATTCGAGAAATGTATCAGTGAAAAGGTTTATTCAGTGTTCCAGTTTATTAATTCATCTGCTGTTCCTGTTATAAAAGGTAATTAAGATGCAGTGATTAAACCAGGAATAACAGCAGACTTCATGTTGCTCCTCCACTTCATCCACTATCTTCTGCACCACCTTTCATCTAAAATCTGATCGTGGGGTGAAATATGTTTTTTGGTTCACATTATGCAGCACAAAAAAGTGGAAGGGTAAAATCCAGGAAGACCAAAAAAAAAAAAAAAAAAAAAAAAATGGCTGTATGGCTGAAAGTAAGTGCACCCCAGAGATTGTGGTCTTTCCCTCGAAGCATATCCATGTATATAGAATATATTTGTCAATTGCACCAAAGCATCCCAAAGACATTCCAGAATGATTGTGAAGGCTCTGAAGACACGATGTGTTGAGCTTGGAGTGGGGGAACTCTGAGGAACCCGGAGCATCCTGCACAGAGCACTGAGCTCCAGACGCATCAAACTTTGGGAACTGGAGCTTCTTCACCTTCTAACTGATGTTTTGAAAAACCTGAGCTCTCATTATGAGAGAGTTGAGATGTTCAGCATGGACATATTTGTAGGTTTTGCACATGATTGGCTGTGTAGAGTTTATTTACAGTATCATTGAATATACACTTTATAATAAAATCAAGTTATACGTTTCAATCCTGTGGCTTCAAACCAAAAAAACTCTTCACCCATATATGGACTTCCTGGCAGAAATAAACAGATCATGTGATCAGTGGTGTATAGAAACGTTAAGGTCAGAGCAGGTTTGAGTGTTTATGAAAGAAGGCAGCGGAATGCGTGTGATGTACCTCCGTACATCCAAAACTTTTTATTGTAATAATCGAGAAAAATGTGTAAGCAGGACGAACGACCTTTTCCCCCCTCTCCCCATTTTCAAAAACAACGTTTAGACGGACAACGGAACAGCCGACCATGCGCTCGCACTCTCGCTTCGAACTCTTTAAAACGAATCCGTGTCATGAATAAACTAAACAAAAACAAACCAACAATAAAAACGAAGAAATGGGGATTAATTTTTTCCAACCATCTTTAATTATTAATTTCAAAATCTCATCACCTTAAACACCTACACTGGTTAACATTTGCCTCGCTAACGATCGCACGTAGCTGGCTCGATCCAAAGCCCCGCCCACAGCCCAACCCTTAGCCCCGCCCTCATCCCGTTCAGCGTGCATGCGAGTGCTCACAGCAAGCGACACGCCTCGAAGTCCTTCACGTCTCACTCTAATGTTTTGCAATGCGCTCGACATTTATTTAGATGCGAAACGAACGGAAAAATAAAAATTCTCAATCAAAAATCCTAAGGGAAGGTGACACACTGACACACACACACACACTCTGACACACACCCCTGAGACGGGTGTATCTGCATATTGTAAAGGCCCTCGTCCAGGGCTGTGGACAGTATTTTTACAGCCCCATTTGACAGGAAATAGAGCCGTTGTCATAGCAATGATTAAAACTCCTCCTCCTCCAACTCTTCATCCTCTAGGTCACCGAAATCGATGGACGGCCTGTTGTCCTGTGTATCGTCTTCGTCGGATTCGGTGTAAGAGTCTGAGTGAAGGCAAGACGGAACAAATGCAATCAAATTCGTATAATAAAATGCAAAATAATATAAATTGCATGCAGGAATGAAAAATCCCATTTTTAACGCGCGAGTTATACCACTGCATCTTCTCAGAATCGAATTTACAGGGTGGAGCGGGAAAATGAAAATTTTGGAACTAGGAGTCCAGTTGCCATTCCCTGGAAATTGGTTTTGTGGAAACCAGTGCAAACTTGATATAATGAAACAGTAAAAAGTAGTAGAATTAATGGGTTCGTAAGCCCAAACATCCCGGGGTCTCAACTCCTAGTCCCGAAATTTCCTGCACCACCTTGAACTATAAATTCGAGGTCGACAGATTTGTTGGTTTTGCCAATTGGTCGCCATCGATAGTTGATCGCTGGAACCATGTGCAAAAATCCATTGAGGTTTGCAGTCATGACAGCACAAGAGCGGCCTCTAGAGGCGAATCATTGAAATCACATGCTATTTGTTCATACAATACTGCGTGCTGTACCTCACATGTTCACAGTGCGCAAAAGTAAAATTGACTCAACAAAAACAATTCTTTTTATCCATATTATAGTAAATTATATCAAAACCCATGCTTCTGAAGAACGTATTAATGTCAGGTAACGTTACAAATGGAATCTGACTAAAGCTTTACCCTCTCACACATTCAAACAGACGTGCTGAAAATGACCAATCGTTAAATATCTACACAAAAGTTCAGAGCGTTGAAATTACATTTATTTTTTTAATGTGACTAAACAGTACTATTTTACATGAAGGGTTTGGTTTTTCAGCAAAATCCATCTTTCAACCTTTAATTATAATGCTCTTGCGCTAATAAGTCATGGTTTCTATAGTAACAGCTCAGTCATTGGCACTTGTACTAAACCATGAAAATGTGCTAAATGAAATAAATATATTAATAAATACAATATAACATAGCGCTCTCCGTGCAGCGTGCAGTCTCGCATGTAAAAGCAAACAGCATGTGGTGTAAGTGATCCACCTCTAGAGGTCACTCTCGTAATGACAGCGGACTGGAAGCCAGGAAAAACTATCGGAATGGATTTTTGCAGATGGCTAATAGTTCCAGAGATCATATAATCGGTGAAAAACAATCTGCAAAACCAATGAATCGATTGATCTTTATTATTACGTCTATAACGCAACAGTGCAACCGTAAATGGATAAAAATTACAGGTCTTTTTAAATAAATCAAATCGCTGCCTAACCACTGTGGCATAAGAGGAATAAAACATGCTATCGCCTCCTATTGCTGATTATTTTCCATTGCAAGTGTTTGATGTTGAAATGGTACTTACCCCCAAATCTAATAAGGATTATTTATTAATTTCAGAAAATGTACCCAATCAAAATAAAAAACGTACTTTCAAGATTGTCCATGTGTTCGTGAAGAGTTCTCGCCAAGTTGAAAAACTGAGCGAGAGAGGAGGAAAACATGACTCTGATTTGGTAAAATACAAACATTCATATTTTATATAAAACAAAATAAAACAAAAAAATAAATAAAATAAACAAACAAACACGTGTTAAATGTGGAGGAACGAGAGAAGGTGCTCACCCCGGCTTCATTGACCGCACCAAGAACATCGGAGAACCTCTGCTCACACAGATGCAGCAGCACCACCAGGTAAAGGCCACAGCTGATGAACTCGTACTCCGACTAACACACACACACAGTTCAGTTCATCTTAGCGTTTAGAGATGTGAAGAGCAGAAGCTTCACTGCAGTCCTGTGCTTCCTCTTACCCGCTCGTGAGACCTGTAAAGCTCGTTAATGTCGAAGTTCTCAATGTTTAGGTGGAGCTTCTCCTTGCACAGCTCACATGTAGTGATGGCCTCCAGGGTTGAGCCTGCAGAACCAACAAGTCACACACAAAACCATGATCACAGAAGCACATAAATCTCTGCTCTCACCTTGATAACTCAGGACACATTTGGGAGCAGTTACAGCATGAGACGTGACTATTATACGGGTGAGGGTTTTCAGGACCGGGATTTAAATCCCCGAAAAATAAATAAAGACCGAGTCAGAATGAAAAATTGATGTCTAGACATCAGGAGAACTGACCGGAGCTGATCTTGGAACGGAGCCACTTCTTGATGCAGTCCTGGTGAACGTACTGCAGGCTGCCTGTGCACCTGCATGGTTCTATGAGAGGGTTTGAGCTTGAAGTCTCTCCCATCTGACAGATCCTGCAAAGATCCCCTTCGTCTTCGTCCGAGTCCTCCAGCAGCAGGCTACCGACCGAAACGGAGAACGCGGTTAATGAGTCAGACAAAATCGGTGAGCTCTTTAAAAAGAATATACGCTACAAGTTAAGACATTCTGACCTCTCCTGAATCTTCCGGAGCTTCTCTGGATCTCTAGAAGGAGCAGGCTTCTCTTTCCCTTGGGCCTCGGCCTGATTCTGTCCATCCACCGCCGCATCCAATCCTATAATCACGTTCTGCGGCATCCGGAACAGGGGGCTGGTCATGACCCGGGTGATCCCAGGGTTCCGAGCAGGGATACGTGCAGCATCCTGCAGGAGGGAGGAGAGTCCAGAAGTTCTGTTTTGAGGAGCGGCCGTGGCTCCCTCAGACACGTCGTCTTCTTCGTCCTCTTCGTCTTCGTCCGCTTTTTCTTCCTGACTGGAATTTTGCTGTCCACCTTCAGGACTGCCGAGAGGGATGTGCGCGGACGAGTGGGCGTCCATGCGAGCGCTCTCGTCTCGTCCCTCTCTCCTGCGGCGCGAGAACAGAGGGTTGCAGCGGTTCCAGCTCAGCCAGGAGCTTCTCAGCTCCGTCTCGGCGGTCTCCCGCTCTCTGGGCGGAACCTGGGGTTCGCACGGAGGAACCTCCTCAGGCCCAGAGTCGAAGGACCTTGAGGCTGAACCTGATCCGGAGGCAGAGCTCGACTCCTGGCTGGAGCGCCTAGAAAACAGACGAGACAACAGACGTCTGGTTGTACTTCTGCCGTCCGAGTCGCCGCTCTCGGAGGAGGGGTTTGGCACAGGAGCATGGCTAGACGGAGGAGGGCTAGAGCTCCGTGCTGATAGAGGTGTGTAAGGGGATAAGCTCCAGGAGGACAAGGAGAACGGGTCAGATTGGGGGGTGGAGAATCGCGACGAGTCCCGGGAGAGACGGGGACTGGGTTGGTAGTCAGAGACCAGCCTTTGTGAAGACGGGACAAAACGACGGCTTGAGGAGGTGCTGCTCTCCCTGCGGGATGAGGAGTACAGACTCTCTTTGGGTCGGGCTCCCTGGGCGTACGTGGAGGTCACGCGCTCTGGGCGATCTGAAACACAAGACAGTAAATATTACACGTAGCTCGGGAGATGCTCCGAATCGAATATATACAGCTATACGCACACAGTGAGGAGGTCAGCGGCGTGGACCAGCAGCTGCTCTCTCCCAGACCAGACAGACCCGGCTCGGTCCTCTTCTCCACATCCCGGCGAGCCCACAGATCGTCTGATGAAGACGAGGAAGATGAAGAGGACCGGGACAGAGGGCTAAGGCTGGACTTCCACAAAGAATCTAAAAGAGTTTTATGAAAACTTGATTTTAGAATACCGTCATTTCCCCTGATGACATCGCACTGATGAATATTTAAATCTGATTGGCCAGATTGGAAGGAGTCTCCAGTTTTAGAGATTTCTAACAGAACATTTGGACCACAAATTAGGAGGCATACAATTGTATAGGTCATCTTAAGATTTTGTAGGATTTTCACATTTTCACATGAACTAGGAGACCAAAACCTGTTCCAGCCATGAAGATCTGCTTTACATGGGTTGGATTTAATGGAAGATCTCCTGCTATAGATGCTAACTGGACATGAATGAATGCGAGTGCTGACCCCAGGCCTCTTCACCTCGCCTTCATCAGTACCTGACTTTACTACCACCCGTATGGCTGAGCAGATCTCTACAAAATCTCCAGGAACATCTTCCCAGAAGAGTGGAGGTTAATAGAACAGTAAATGGAGATGAAATGTGGAATGAAATGTTCAAAATTTCATGCTCGGGTGTGAATAGTGTACATTAGTTACATGTATTATAAATAAAAGTGTTCGGTTGCCAGACGTGCCTCCTGTGTAGGTGCTGCTGGCTGTAGATGTTGAGGTTCTGCTGTAGGCTGATCTGTTCGTGTACGAAAGCTTGGCTCGTTTCGACTCGTCGTCTTGAGCTGAACCGAGGAAACTGGAGTACGAACCTGATCCTCTCTCCGACTCCACCTGAGCACACGTGAAAAAACAAGGGAGAGAAAGAAAGAAAGACAGAAGGAATTAAGGCGTGACCCGGATTTGCATTCAATGCAGTAAAATAACTCTGAGCAGCCAGTGAACGAATCCTCCAAGAACAAACAAACGAGGTTGTGTATTTACAGGTTTGCTTCTTCCTCCGTAAGCGGACCCCACCCACGGGCGGTCACACAGCGAAGACGACGCAGAGGATGAGGAGAGAGGCATGGACATCTTCCATCTGGAGTGGCAGCTCTCAGATGAGCCGTAATCCCTGCTGGAACCCGGAATACGGGAATGGCTCTGAGAAGTAACAAAAAACAAAAATCAACAATAAGGTTGCCAGATAAACCCCCCTTATAAAAACCCCTCCAAATGTTTTATTCCTCACATATCACAGCGGCTTTTGCAACAACATTCTGTAGTTTTTATCCGTTTAATGCTGCAAAATGTTGTTCTGCTCTCATTTGCATGATAACCGCAGGTGTTTCCTTAACCAGTCTCTCTGATGCACAAAACCAGCTCCATAAACATCTGCTTTCCATGGGTCGGATTTTGGTCTCCTGCTATAAAACCTACTGAACATGTTTCTGAAGATTTTTTTTTTTCCACACCTGACTGCTCTGTGGCACTTGTGGATTTCACAAATCTCCACAAAATCTAGTGGAACATCTTCCCAGAAGAGTGGAGCTTCTTATAAAACAGCAGATGTGGAACGAGATGCTCAAAAAAAAAAAAAAAAAAGCGCATACCAAACTTGCGCGCCACAAACTACTGATTTGATTATTTTGTGCGTTACACATGTTCGCTCTCGACTCCCGGCGGCTCGATTAGCTTCGGCTCTCGTGTGCTTCTTAGAAGCAGCAGAATAGCAGGCTATTTTAAAATAGTGGGAAACGAGTCTAAAAATAGAACTAAAAACAAGTCGTGATGGCGCTCTGCCGGCATAAAAATAAATAAATAAAATGTAAAAAATAAATCCCTGTGCCCCCGTGACGAACACTGTTAACGCTGTGCTGCCGTGGGAACACGTGACTTGCACGCAAAAAAGGACACAGAGTTCAAAGGAGGTTCATGCAAATGACAAAAATAGCTGACAGGTGTTCAGTAGGACTCAAAACCGAGCAGAGAAATGAACTCGCACACCCTGAACTTTCACAACACGCTCCGATGACAGTCCTGCCTCGATCCTTATAATTATCCCTGCTCGCGGCAGTACGCCGACGACACGCTCCCCATCTTCGTCGATCTGAAGTCCAAGCAAACAAAGGCGCCGTGTTCACAGGCTAGACGTCAGACGCTTTAAAAGCCATTCCTGCATGTAGACGCACGGTGCGGCCAAAAGTATCGGGACACCCGAATTTCAACATGTGGTTCTTCTCATGATTGTACAGGACACCTTTGAAGTTTTGCCTTCAATTGAACTCAGGGATCTGAACCCGGCTCAGCGATGCTCCGTGAAGATATGCTTATATACATGGGCTGGATTTGGTGGAAGATCTACATCTCCATAGAGGAGGGAGGGTATTGTCAAAACGCCAACATTTAATCAGTGAATTAGAGGAAATCGTGGCTGCTACCAAGCAAATAAATTTTTTATTATAATTGAAAGGTCATAAATATGATAAATTGTTTACCATAATATATTTTAATAGCTGAATTATGGAGAAAGAAAGAAAGAAAGAAAAACAGCACTTTTCGTGTGATACCCATAAGAAATGATCTAAATGTACACTAGCCTAACCTACTAGACGTTCCCTACCTGCACCTGGATTCAGTCCCTACCTGGCAGTCCGAGTCCAGCTTTCCCACGGCGCCCCGGCCGAAGCGCTCGCTCCCCAGCACAGTCCCTCTGCCGTAGAGCCGGCCGGCACTCAGAGCCGAGGAAGAGGAGGAGAAGGACGTGGGGGAGGACAGAGATGAAGAGCTGGAGACTGTGAATGGCAGCCGGCGAGGCTTGGAATTCGAATCCATCGTTGAAGAGCACTGAAAGAGGAGCGCAAATAAATAAATAAATAATTACAAAAATAATGCACATTTTTATTAAATAAAAAAAAATAAATAAATTTAAAAAAAAAAAAAAAAAAAAAAAAAAACAGCTCGGGAACAAAACTTCAACATGTCTTCAGCGTAGGGTTTCGTTATCACCCATAATGCCCTACTGTTCGTCTTCGCCTTTAGTAAAACCTCTACCTTTAAGTGCAGCGGCGCTTTAGTGCTCCTTGTCTGTACACAAATCAGCTTTCAAACCTTCACGTTCCATCGACACCAGCGCTCACGGCGTCTCATACATCCCTAACCGGCTCCAATCCTACAGCCGCATTCGGAGTCCAGTTGCGTTGGTTTTCTATTAATGTTGGAATATTTTTATTAATAACCGTAATAAAACAGTGTTTAAACCACCAGCAGCCTCAATACAAGATTTCAGTTTACAGCCATTCTGCACTGATGACTCAGTCAGTGAGACACAAACACCACACTGTCTTCGAGATCTCATCAACAACCTTCTGTGACGTTATGTTTTAAGCCGTATGAACAGAGGAACAGTGTTTTATTTAAATCAACATATGCTCATGACAACTTCACCTTTCCCTTCAATGCTAACCACCGGACCCACCATCAGCTGCTCTATAAATACCCACTACACTCTGGTATCAAAATAGCACCAGCTCCTGCAGGTTAAACTTCTTCTACCTACTTTACAAAACACAAACGCTGCTGACTTCAAGTTTAACCTCCGCACTGTAGGAAAGCAGAAACCTTTCTCTAATGACCATGCTGACGAGATGAAAAATCAGCTCTGAACCGCTTCCAGCACTCGGAGTTTGGCTCGGTCGCTTCCGGAACCTTCTTCAAGGCCATGTTTAGACCTCAAGAGTTTTTAAAACTGTCCTGCATTACAGCTACTGGACATTACTTACCCCAAACAACCAGCCACTGATCATCACCATTACCCCATAGGCAATCACTGACTACCATCATAACATAAACCAACCAATCACCTCCACCATTCTCCAACAATCATCAACCACCACTATACAGCCAATCACTGACCACCATTACTCCAACAGCCAATCACTGACCACCATTACTCCAACAGCCAATCACCTCCACCGTTTCCCCAACAATCACTGACCACCACTGATGCTCCCCAATCAATTCGTTTCTTCCCCAAGCTATAAAACACACTTTATTCGGCCGGATCGCCCCAAACAGGTCATCGTTTCTCTACCAAAAAAAATAAAAAATTACTACTATAAGCTGTAAACTAATAATATAATCCGATAGCTTCGAAATTTTTAGTAGACTAACAGACGTGAACGAAAGGAGTCTCCAGGATCGACGTGTTCAGTTCGAATGCAAACGATCGAAATCCAAACACATTCTAGCAAATCGCAACTTACACTCCTTTGATATACAAATTGTTTGGAATATTAATTAGTATGCAAATGAGACGAGTGACGTCATCGGGCACCGTTTACCGCTTGCTTCATTCGGTGCATTTTCCCCTGAAATTGCATCATAACACACACACACACACACACACACACACACACACACACACACACACACACACACACACACACACGGGTGTGGGATATTACAAAGCTTGATGTCAACACACACAAACACAAACACACTTCCGTGTAAAAAAAAAGTGTCACATCCTGTGCTAGTTGTGTTTAAACACCCCATGAAGAGCTGAAACCCGGAATCTAGTGTTTAAATCACCTCCTTTGTATTTATTTATATTATTTGTATTATTTAAAGTCAGCGTCCTTCACAAAATGTCCCTCACCCCGTCCAGGCCTGGTCTCGTCCACAAAATATAATCAGGGCCCGATTTCCAAACACGGAATGTCATCACTCAATCCCACTTCCGTCCTGATTTATTTATTAATCTACAGACAAACAAACATGATCTCAAATCATCCGATTATATTGTAATATCCCTTCTTTATTGTTCCCTGCATGAACTGAACCAGGGCCTGACATCAAGCAACACACCTCACAAGAGAATAAACACAATCATGTTCATGTTACAACAAATCAACAATATCTTCTACTGCACATCAACGACATCTTGCAATAAAACCCTAAAAAACACCGCGTGTATTTCTGTCTTTACCGAGCTAACAATCAGCAACTCTGCACCCCCCGTTCACTTCCTTTCCCCCCGCGACAAATATCAACCCCCCAGCGGGCTCTGGAGCTCTCAGACTTCTTCCTCCGTTACTCCGCGTCCGACTTTTCGTCTCCAAAAAAGCGATAAACCTCACATCAGAGTCTCACCTACGGATCTCCCGTCCGTCTGCTTTTAAGCCTTAATGGCGCTCCGTGTGTTGATATAGGCCAAGGTCACGTGACCCGCGCGGCTCTTCCTTTAGGAAACAAGAGCAGCGACGCCATCTTGTAACCGTTGATTGACGCGCGGTCCGGCCAATAGAAGAGCGCGGAATGGCACGCGGCCCGCCTATACGTCACTCCAGCGTCCAATCAGAATCGGCGAATTTTGAGCCTTTATGTTTTCAAGACGGAATAAAAAGTTTGTGTGAGGCAATAAAGGGAGCGGCAGGGTTAAGACAGTTTTAAATTTATATAAATGCGTATATATGGTAGGCTTGATGGTTATGGCATTGTAGTTTGGATCTGAAGATCATGATCTCAAATCACCAAGCTACCATTCCTGGGGCCCCTGAGCAAGGCCCTTAACCACTCTGCTGATCAGTTGTATGAATTAGAGCAGCTGCCAAATGGCATATAACATTTTTATTTGATATATCTTAAAAAAATAAGAGGGTAAGTGCCACTGGGCTACTAATCAGCATATTGTGGGTTCAAGCCCCACTCTTGGGTACTAGAGCAAGGCCCCCCAGGAGCACTGTATCATGGTTGACCCTGTGCTCTGTGCTTCCTAACATTGCTGGGGTTTGCGACCAAAACATTTCTGTGCATGTGACGAGAAAATAAAGCACCTCCTGATATACGCTGATCAGCCAGAACATTATGAATAATATTGTGTTTTTCCACCTTTTGCTGATAAAACAGTCCTAATCTGTCGAGGATCAACATCTTCTTCAGCAGTTTCAGCTACAGGAGCTCGTCTGTTGGATCGGACCACACGGACCAGCCATCGCTCCCCACGACCATGTCTCTGTTTCACCACTGTTCCTTCCTTTCCATGCTTCCCAGTGAGAACCACATATTTAGGAACCGTCCATTCACACGGCAGTTAGAACCAAAAATTTCCAATTTGATCTAATGTCCATTCCTTGTATTTCTTGCCCCAAGTTAGTCTCTTCTGCTTGTTGTTGTTCTGAAGTAATGGTTCCTATCCCGTAATTCGGCCGTGAAGGTCTGACTCACGCAGTTTCCTCTGAAGAGTAGATGTTGAAATATGTCTGCCACTTAAACTCCGAAAAGCATTTATGTAAATCGGTGGTTTCTAAAGCTGGTCATTCCAATAAACATATCTTATGCAGCAGAGGTAGCTCTTGGTCTTGCTTTCCAGGGACGGTCTTCATGAAAGCCTGTTTCTTCATAGCATTGGATCGTTTCGGAGACTGCACTTGGGGATACATTTAATTTACTGACCTTCATGTCTTAAAGAATTGATGGATTTTTTTCTCTTTTTCTTAACTGAGTGTTTCTTGCCATAATATGGATTTGTACAGTAGGTCCAGTAGCACTAATAGCGCTATTGACTCTGTACTCACTTTTTCCTCTGTGCAAGACAACTGATAAGCTAAAGTGCATTAAGATGCTCAAATGAACACGTGACAAAGCACACCTGTGAACTGAAAACCATTCCAGATGCCTACTACATAGTTCCACATGTGTTCTTTCATAGTTTGAGTGTCTTCAGTATCAATGTACAATGTTGAAAATATAAAAAATAAAGAAAAAACAATAAAGGAGAAGGTGTGTCTGCCACTTGAACTCTGAGAAGCATTTATGTGATCAGTGTTTTTTGACACTGGTAATTCTTATCTTCTGCAGCAGAGGTAGCTCTAGGTCATTCTTTCCTGGGACAGGCTTTATGAGAGCCTGTTTGTTGAAAATGTATTTATTCCATACAAAACATTATGTGCATTTTTTATCAGTGTGTGAAAAACAATTCACACACTGATAAAAAAGGCAGGTGACCAAAAGACGTCTTAGACTACAAACCAACCAAAATATATAATAAAAATATAATATTATATCAGCAGTTTGAAATGATTACAGCTGTAAAATCCATTATGCCTTTTAGAAGTTGTGCGATTAGATAATATAAATATAAAACCGCACTATAAATCATTACAATATTATTTTAGCTTTTCTGATATATATTTGTGTGTATTGTGAGTATTGTGGGAAGGGGTAGCTTAGTGGGTAAGATGTTGGACTTCTGATCAGTAGGTCATGGATTCAAGTCCCAGGACCACCAGGTTTGGGCCTTTAAGCAAAGCCACTAACTTGTTGGTTTGAATAAAAGTTCCTGCCAAATGCCATTAATGTAAATATATTGTGAGTGTTGTGGGCTGGGTATCTCAGTGGATAAGATACTGGACTTCTGATTGGGTTAAAATCCCAGTACCACAAATCCAGGGCCCTTGAGCAAGGCCCTTAACCTTTAATTACAAACCCCGATTCGATGTTAAACATGCTGTAAAACTTTTAATTTGTTACTCTGGATAATAATTTAAGGAGTAATGGGGGGCAAACATTTTCGCACAGCCACAGTGAGTTCGATTAGTTTTTTTTTGCCACCAGAGGGCGCTGTGGGTCGCGCTGCTTCCTCCAGACATATACACACGCACACACATATATATATATAGTATATATATATATATATATATATATATATATATATATATATATATATATATATATATATATATATATATATATATAGACACACACACACACACACTGCTGCTCTTTGGCTTTGTGCTCGCATGGAGCCACATGGTATTTACCCCATCACTGAGTTAATTAGAAATGCTGCAGATGTGATAATGAGACATTCATTAGAATAATAAACATCAGCGCTATTGTATTCGAATCCTAATGCAATAACCTACACCGAGACGCATACAAGCCCAGATCACCGTCACCACGCTAATGATGTGCACGCCGAGTGTGTGTGTGTGTGTGTGTGGGGAGTCCACATGTTAGGGCTGGGGTCACAACCCGTTTCAGGGTTCAGGGTTTTCACTGCAGCAGAAACGCTTTAACCCACAAAGCCGTCCTGCACTCTGATCTGTCCATCTCTCTGCTCCTCAGCTCCTCTAAAGCTCTGCAGCAGTGACCTCAAAGCTGCTGAGATGTCCTCAAAGTTAGTCTGATCACCTTTTTCTCCTTTCCGGGCAATTTTTTTTGGATTGTTAAGTTTCTATCTTTTTTTTTTTTTTTCTTTCATTTCTGCTTCCATCTATTCTATTTTTAATTTCTTTCTTTCTTTCTTTCTTTCTTTCTTTCTTTCTTTCTTTCTTTCTTTCTTTCTTTCTTTCTTTCTTTCTAGCTGCTTTGTTCCTTGCCAGTTTTTTCTTTCTTTGCTTTTAATTAATTATTTCTTTCCTCTTTCTTTCTTTCTTCTTTCTTTCTTTCTTTCTTTCTTTCTTTCTTTCTTTCTTTCTTTCTTTCTTTCTTATTTGTTACATTGTTAATGATCAATTTTGCTTTAATTTCTGCACTGTTATTTCACTCTTTCTTTCTTTCTTCTTTCTTTCTTTCTTTCTTTCTTTCTTTCTTTCTTTCTTCTTTCTTTCTTTCTTATTTTTCCTTCCTTGACATACTTACAGAAACATGAGTGCTAATCTGCACAGTTTTGCGTCACATGGTTTTCAGAGTGATTGGGGAATGTGTTGGGCTCCTGGTCATGGATTATCAGGGCTGTGTGTGTGTGTGTGTGTGTGTGTGTGTGTGTGTGTGTGTGTGTGTGAAACAGACATTTAGCAGTGTTTTGTTTAATGTTGTTTGTATTCTCTCTCTCTCTCTCTCTCTCTCTCTCTCTCTCTCTCTCTCTCTCTCTCTGAGCTTGTAGGTGTGTGGTGTGAAAGCGAGAGTGCGCTCCTCTGCAGGAACACATGCTTTGAAGAAAACACAACAGCCTACACAATGTTCACAGAGAGGGAACAAATAAAACCCTGATGTTTTTTTTAATGAAGAAGGGAAGAAGAAGGGATCAGGGCCAGAAGTCAGCGAGCTTCAGATACAGCAGAAGGAATGTCTGGCCTCCTTTTTTCCACACATGTGGTAATCACACAGGAATGCCTGGAGCCCACTTTGCTTTTTCCTTCTCTTTTCTTTTTTTCTGCTGCCACACTCGCTCACTGAAGCTTTCCCACGCCAACCCCACCGAGTCTCCACATTCTCCAGTTCTTCCACTCTGGACTGGTGCTTTTACAGCAAGCGATAAGCACAAGGTCACATGTTCACTGCCAAACACACATAAACACACAAACACCAACACACCACACTTACATGTTCACTCCCAGTGTTCATCACACTCATCACACTCATCACACTAATTACATTCATCACACTCATCACATTCATTACACTCATCACACTAATTACATTCATCACACCAATCACATTAATTACAATCATCACACTCATCACACTAATTACACTCATCACACTGATTACACTTAGCACATTCATCACACTCATCACATTCATCACACTAATTACACTCATCACATTCATCACACTAATTACATTCATCACACTCATCACATTCATTACACTCATCACACTAATTACATTCATCACACCAATCACATTAATCACATTAATTACACTCATCACACTAATTACATTCATCACACCAATCACATTAATTACAATCATCACACTCATCACATTTATTACACTCATTACACTTGTCACATTCATCACACTAATTACATTCATCACACTCATCACACTAATTACATTCATCACACCAATCACATTAATTACAATCATCACACTCATCACACTTATCACACTCATCACACTATTTACACACATCACACTCATCACATTTATCACACGAATTACACTTATCACACTCATCACATTTATCACACTTATTACACTAATTACACTCATCACACTCATCACACTGATTACACTCATCACACTGATTACACTCAGCACATTCATCACACTCATCACACTAATTACACTCATCACACTTATTACACTCATCACATTTATCACACTTATTACACTAATTACACTCATCACACTCATCACACTCATCACACTTATCACACTCATCACACTATTTACACACATCACACTCATCACATTTATCACACGAATTACACTTATCACACTCATCACACTCATCACTAATTACACTCATCACATTCATTACACTCATCACACTCATCACACTGATTACACTCATCACACTAATTACACTCTTCACACTAATCACACTCATCACACTAATTACACTCATCACACTCATCACACTCAGCACATTCATCACACTCATCACACTAATTACACTCTTCACACTAATCACACTCATCACACTAATTACACTCTTCACACTAATCACACTCATCACACTAATTACACTCTTCACACTAATCACACTCATCACACTAATTACACTCATCACACTCATCACACTCAGCACATTCATCACACTCATCACACTAATTACACTCTTCACACTAATCACACTCATCACACTAATTACACTCTTCACACTAATCACACTCATCACACTAATTACACTCATCACACTCAGCACATTCATCACACTCATCACACTAATTACACTCTTCACACTCATCACACTCATCACACTCATTACACTCATCACACTAATTACACTCTTCACACTAATCACACTCATCACACTAATTACACTCTTCACACTAATCACACTCATCACACTAATTACACTCTTCACACTAATCACACTCATCACACTCATTACACTCATCACACTAATTACACTCTTCACACTAATCACACTCATCACACTAATTACACTCTTCACACTAATCACACTCATCACACTAATCACACTCATCACACTAATTACACTCTTCACACTAATCACACTCATCACACTAATTACACTCTTCACACTAATCACACTCATTACACTCATCACATTTTCAAAAACTTAAACTGTGTCTCTCTATCTCTTTGACACACACACACACACATACACACACACACACACACACACACACACACACACACACACACACACACACACAGGTAAATAGGCCACTACTTAAACACTGTTTAGTATTTGCCAGACCTCCTGGTGCACACAGGGACTGCTGTGATTATGTGTGCGCTCCACCCAAAACCACCCTGCTGTGTGGAGATGGATGGCTCATGTGGGATAAACACACACATACACACACACACACACACACACACACACACACACACACACACACACACACATATCTGTCTTACTATTCTTGGATTTCCTTCTATTAAAATAATTATTAAAGCAGCTAATTGGTGCGATGCCAAATATGCGCATAATGTTCAAACTGTTCGATATTTCTACCATTTAATCTCTATAAAGATCGAAACACACACACACACACACACACACACACACACACAAACACACACATACACTCACATACACACACACACACACACACACACACACACATACACACACACACACACACACACACACACACACACACACACACACACACACACACACACACACACATACACTCACATACACACACACACACACACACACACACACACACACACACACACACACACACACACACACATACTTCAAACTTCTAATCACAGCAGACTGAGAGCACCACAAATACCACCCTGATGTAGCTGACCATTACAACCACAGAGAAAGGGGAGACAAAACAAGAGAGAGACAGAGAGATAGAAAGAAAGAGACAGACAAAAGAGAGACATGGAGTAAGAGAGGAGCAGAGAGGGACACAGGTGAGAGAGAGAGAGAGAGAGAGAGAGAGAGAGAGAGAGAGAGAGAGAGAGAGACAGAGAGAGAGAGAGAGAGAGAGAGAAGGATGAAAAGACAGAGAGAGGCACAGTTAAGAGAGAGAGAGAGAGAGAGAGAGAGAGAGAGAGAGAGAGAGAGAGAGAGAGAGAGAGAGGCAGAGATATAGATAAGGACAGAGAAGGACAGAGACACATAGCAAGAGGGACACAGAGAGAGAGAGACAGTAACACATCGCAAAAAGAGACAGAGAGAAACTCCTAGAAAGAGAGAGCCAGAGAGGATAGATAGAGAAAAGAAACAGACAAAGTCAGAGAGGGACACATAGCAAGATAGAGACAGAGAGAAAAAGGGACAGAGAGAGACAGAGAGATATAGCAAGAGAGGGACAGAAAGAGACAAGGACACATAGCAAGAGAGACAGAGAGAAACAGAGAGGAACAAAGAGAGACTTATAGCTAAAGAGAGACACAGAGTAACAGAGAGGATCAAAGAGAAACAGAGAGAGACAGAAAGGGACCCATAGCAAGAAAGATGCAGAGATGGACACAGTTGAGAGAGAGAGACACACACACAAAAATAAAGAGACACAGTGAGAGAGGAAGAGAGACAGTCATCCTGCAATCTTCTATGATGTAAGCTTTTATTAATGTACAGTATCTCCTTCTTTTCTGTTTGATCTATCTTTCTTTCTTTCTTTCTTTCTTTCTTTCTTTCTTTCTTTCTTTCTTTCTTTCTTTCTTTTTTCTCTCGAGTCATTTCAATCCTCTTGGTTTATCTCCTCTCATTGCACATTATCTTATTTCTATACCTGCTGATTCTCCTCAACTACTTTTACTTCCTCTTTCCTTTTTCTCTCTATCTCTCTCTCTTTCTATCTCTCTATCTTTCTACCAATTAACGCCAAACCACCAGTTGGCATTAGACGTGTTTTTATTCCCTGAATTGTTTGTGACTGTAACAGAGGTGATCCATCTGCCTTTATGTTTTTGCTTCAGCTGGGGAATTGGAATGAAGCACCACCAAACCTTCTCCTCCTCCTCCTCCTCCTGCTCCTCCTCCTGCTCCGCGGCAGGTCGTTCTCAGGTTACTCTTTCTTCTGTGTGGCTGTGGGACTCCTTGAGAAGCGAAAGAGCCCAAAGCCAGGGCTGATACACAAGCCGGGGCATCCTGGGGCAGGTGGAGAGGAAGTGGGCCGTTTCACACAGGTCTAATAATAAGGGCGAAAGCATGTGTTTGAAATAAAAACCCGCTGTACAGCATGCCTTCAGACGCCCTGCACACTCGTCTTCTTCTCCTCCTTCTCCTTTCTCTGCTTTTTCTCTTTGGTCTGATGCATCGATAGATGAACGGATCGTTCTATTTAAAGCGAACGGTAAACAGGTGGGCAGCCCGCTGTTTCTTCCCCTCGACCGCTGCGACACGTCGAACCAGAAATGCAGAAATGTTGTTTTAATGCGTCGTTTCCGTTGGACAGCATCAGAGATTTCCTGGCGTTCACGCAGCCACCGCTGAAATAAATAGTCCTGCTTATTAAAATGAAAGCCGAGCGCTAATCTCCGAGCCGCCGTGTTTTTTTTCTCTCCGTCTTCGTCCCTCCTTTTCTTTTCTTAGGCCCGAAGCCGATCTGTTTGCGCGGCTGCTTGACAGATCTCATTTGCCCCGACGCATTCTGCGTTCCTGCGACGCTCCTGTCGCCTTCATTATTAATCCCGTTAATGTTTCTTTCTCTCGCTGCATCGATGCGTATTCTGATAAATCGCTGAAGGAGGCGAGGGGAGAGGAGGAAGAGGAGGAAGAGGAGGAGCAGGCTTTTATATCGTTTATGACTGTTCTACTTTGGCAGGCGAGGAAACTGATTGTTGGTCGTAGGCAGGAAAGTGGCGAAGGTTCGTTCTTGGGATCACCTGAACTCCCAGTCTTCTGCGTAAACAATCATCCAGTCGTGTAGCAGAAGCTTAACGAGGAACGGAAGATCTTGATCACTTGTAGTCCTCGGATTCGTGGTGATTTCAGAAACATACGACGAAACATATGACCGCAGGTGGAAATCTCCAGAGTTTATAGCGAGTGTCCCGAAAAACAGAAAACATCCAGTTCTGAGTGCAACCAGTCTGTCTGTCTGTCTGTCTGTCTGTCTGTCTGTCAGTCTGTCTGTCTGTCTGTCTGTCAGTCTGTCTGTCTGTCTGTCTGTCTGTTGATCTATCTAGCTATCCATTTTTTGCTCCTCCCCTGTTTTATTTGATTGTTTCCTCCTACCATTAACAAGCATAAAACCATCACAGAACATTTGATCTCCTCGTGCTGATGTCTGATGGGAAAGTTGACTCTGGACTTCATCGTGCCGCTGATGTCACGTGATCAGATAAACGAGTGGGTGATTATTAAGATAAGAGAGACACATATAAACGTGTTCTCCGGAGCAAAAAATACAAATTAATAAAAATAAATAATAATAATAATAATAATAATAATAATAATAATAAAACTGCTGCTGCTGCTGATGATGATGAAGATGATGATGTTGATGAAGATCATGGAGATGCTTTTTTTTCTTTATGCATCGACTCATTGCTTTCTGGAAACATGTTTGATTTGTAGCCACGACAAGATTTTCTATTTTCCTGGCACTAATGACTCCTCGCCCCAAGAGAGCGCACACAAGTGTGTGTGTGTGTGTGTGTGTGTGTGTGTGTGTGAGTGTGTGTAAGTGTGTCGAAGAGAGACAGAGATAGAGAGAAAGAATGACTAAGGGCTGATGTCAGTGTTCTGTCACCCCCCACACTCACACACACACACACACACACACACACACACACACACACACACACACACACAGTGCCTCACGTGATTATCCCCCCGTGTGGTTCACTCTATGACTCTATCACTTCCTGACTGTTTACCTCATCCCCACCATTTTGATCAGAGCCCATTGTTCCCTGCACAGACAGCGTAATGGACGCCTCATACACACACACACACACACGCGCGCACGCGTGCGAGCGATCGCTAAAACTTTGCACTCGCTCTGGCTACCGTTTCTTCACGGATGCCAGCGAACGTCTCTGACCGAAAAGGTCAAAGGTCAGAGAAATCATCAACATTGCTGAACTCCCATGAGGCCTCGGGGATGTTAAAGCAACAGCTAGCATTTTCTGTGTGACTGCTTTTCTTTCTTTCCTTTCTTCTTTTCTTCCGTTCCTTTCTTCTTTTCTTTCTGTTCGTTCTTCTTCCTTCCACGTTTCTCTTTTTGTTACTTCCTGTACCTTTCTTTCCCTGCACTGAATTTTTTTATGATTTCCTTTTTCTATTTACATCTACATCGGCCCTGCTTTCTTTCTTTCTTTCTTTCTTTCTTTCTTTCTTTCTTTCTTTCTTTCTTTCTGTACCTATTACTCGTCATCCTTCGTTTTTTCCGCTTTTTTCTTCTTCCTGTTCATTCTTCGCCCTACATCTTCTTCGTCCCGTTCGTTCATTCTTCAGTTTTTTTGTTTTTCCTCTCATTTCTTATTTTTCGTCTTCTCATCTCATTTCAGCTCATGTTCCCCAATCAGTCGTTCTCTCCTGCTCCTCCTCACTATGATATATTAAGTATTTATAGCTGTATAAATTATGTAAACATTTAAAGGTCATCTCTTATTTATGGAGACAAATAGCGACGCTGACAGACGAGCAAACAGTGTGAATACTTAACGGAAAAGAGTCTGTTTAGGGCGTCAAGTACATCATCCAGCACCAGTGTAGGTACGGGTACGAGCACAAACACGGGTACGAGCACAAACACGGGTACGAAAACAGGCACGGGTACGAGCACAAACACAGGTACGAAAACAGGCACGGTTACGAGCACAAACACGGGTACGATCACAGGCACAGGTACTAACACAAGCACGGGTACGAACACAAACACGGGTACGAACACAGGCACGGGTACGAGCACAGGCACGGGTACGAACACAAGCACGGGTACGAACACAAACACGGTGCGAGCACAGGCACGGTGCGAGCACAGGCACGGGTACGAGCACAAGCACGGGTACGAACACAAGCACGGGTACGAACACAAGCACGGGTACGAGCACAAACACGGGTACGAACACAAGCACGGGTACGAACACAGGCACGGGTACGAACACAAGCACGGAACGAGCACAAACACGGGTACGAACACAAACACGGTGCGAGCACAAACACGGGTCGAACACAAACACGGTACGAGCACAAACACGGGTACGAACACAAACACGGGTACGAACACAGGCACGGGTACGAACACAGCACGGGTACGAGCACAAGCACGGGTACGAACACAGGCACGGGTACGAACACAGGCACGGGTACGAACACAAGCACGGGTACGAACACAAACACGGGTACGAGCACAAGCACGGGTACGAGCACAAGCACGGGTACGAACACAGGCACGGGTACGAACACAGGCACGGGTACGAACACAAACACGGGTACGATCACAGGCACAGGTACTAACACAAGCACGGGTACGAGCACAAACACGGGTACGAGCACAAGCACGGGTACGAACACAAGCACGGGTACGAACACAAACACGGGTACGAACACAAACACGGGTACGAACACAGGCACGGGTACGAACACAGGCACGGGTACGAACACAAGCACGGGTACGAGCACAAACACGGGTACGAAAACAGGCACGGGTACAAACACAAGCACGGGTACGAGCACAAACACGGGTACGAACACAAGCACGGGTACGAACACAGGCACGGGTACGAACACAGGCAGTGCGAACACAAGCGGGTACGAACACAAGCACGGGTACGAACACAAACACGGGTACGAGCACAAGCACGGGTACGAGCACAAGCACGGGTACGAACACAGGCACGGGTACGAACACAGGCACGGGTACGAACACAAGCACGGGAACGAGCACAAACACGGGTACGAGCACAAGCACGGGTACGAGCACAAGCACGGGTACGAACACAAGCACGGGTACGAACACAAACACGGGTACGAGCACAAACACGGGTACGAACACAAACACGGGTACGAACACAGGCACGGGTACGAACACAAACACGGGTACGAACACAGGCGAGGGGTACGAGCACAAGCACGGGTACGAACACAAGCACGGGTACGAACACAAACACGGGTACGAACACAAGCACGGGTACGAACACAGGCACGGGTACGAACACAAGCACGGGTATGGATATGAGTATTAGTGTGATTATGAGTATGAACAGATATAAAGGTATAGGAATGGGCACAAGTATGGGTACGAGTATTAGAAATAAGGATAAGAATCAGGATGAAGATAAGAAAGAAGATGAAGATGAGGATAAGAATGAAGGTGTGGATGAGGTTGAGGGTGAGGATGAGTATAAAGGTGAGGCTGAGGATAAGTATGAAGATGAGGGTGAGGATGAGGATTAGTATAGAGGTGAGAATGAGGATAAGAATGAAGATGAAGAAAAATATGAGGGTGAGTATGAGTATGAAGATGAAGATAAGGATAAAGATGATGATGAGCATAAGAATGAAGATGAGGGTGAGGATGAGTATAAAGGAGAGGATGAGGCTGAAGGTGAGGATGAGTATAAAGGTGAGGATGAAGATGAAGATAAGAATGAAGATGAAGATACGTATGAGGGTGAGGATGACTATGAGTATGAGGATGAAGATGAAGATAAGGATAAAGATGAAGATAAGTATGAGGGTGAGGATGACTATGAGGATGAAGATAAGGATGAAGATGAAGATAAGGATGAAGATGAAGATACATATGAGGGTAAAAATAACTATGAGTATGAGGATGAAGATGAAGATGAAGATAAGGATAAAGATGAAGATAAGTATGAGGGTGAGGATGAGGATGAGGATGAAGATGAAGATATGTATGACTATGAGTATGAAACACAAGTAGGAACACGAGTCTTAGCACAAGTCTGAGTATGAACACGAGCACAAGCACGAGCATGTGCACGTGCAGCATCTAAATAATTGTTTTGCATTCAGCCGAGGGTAGAACACACACACACACACACACACACACACACACACACACACACACACACACACTCCTATTTATCTGCTCTTAAACACAGATTAATAAGCTCGACCAATTGTCTCTTTTACAATTATTAACTCTCAGTCTAGTAATTTCACATCTGGCTAAAGGAAGACAAGCAGAATTCAATTACACTCCAAAAAAAGGAGAGAAAAAACGGCAGACAAAACCTCAGGCCAGCAATTTGTGTAAAGACACCCGTTTACATATTACAGGCAGAGAGAGAGAGATAGAGAGAGAGAGAGAGAGAGAGAGGGGGTATTTGTGTCATTTGAAATGAAGTGCCTCCTCTGGTGCTGGAAGGTTGGTGTTTTTTAATAGAATTGGGGACGTGGTAAACTAAGATGATTAAATTTTTGAATTCCCCACGTGCAGGGCAACAGAAAAGGAGAGAACAGTGGTAGAATGGCGGGGGGGCGGGGGGGGGGGGGTGTCCATGGTGGTGAGGGACGAGAGAAATCAATAAGTGTACGCTCGCAGCTCCGCCGCTTGATGGACACCTCTTCTCCTTTTTCGTCTCGCTAATAGAAAAATAATAATTAAATCCAAATGGCGGCGTTCATTTGTTTCGCCTCCGTCTCCAGGGAGCTCATCTTCACCCGCTTCCTA
This sequence comes from Silurus meridionalis, assembly GCF_014805685.1. Lineage (NCBI taxonomy): Eukaryota > Metazoa > Chordata > Actinopteri > Siluriformes > Siluridae > Silurus > Silurus meridionalis. The sequence continues at coordinate 2,075,400 of NC_060884.1, read as the reverse complement.
TTTTTTCTGGGGTGGCTCATTATACTTTCTGATCAAGCTTGTTTTTTCTTAAAAAAAAAAGCCTTAAAGCCTTGCATATCCCCCACCAACACACACACACACACACACACACACACACACACACACACACACACACTCGTCCTCCTCCCCCATGGACTTGCATTGCTCTCATTGTACTCGCACTTATTATGTTACAAATGACCGAGGTACGGCTGACATTCGGGCTGCGTGTGGAGAGGCCCAGCCTCCGTTAATGACGCAGCTAGCCGTGATGAGAGCTTCACACACACACACACACACACACACACACACACACACACACACACACTAATGAGGAGCTAGCAACACAATTACAAATCTGTGTATCTCGCTCCTGAGTGGTGTGTATGCACACATTTGCAGGCGGGAGGATCAACAAGAGCATCTGTACCCCCCTCTCTCTCTTTCACACACACACACACACACACACACATGAAGAAAGCAATCTTATGCATATGGATCACATGCATTTAATTTTGCCCAGACGTGCGATCCTATATCATCTAGAGGTACATCATCTCCAGAGGTGTCTCATCTGGAGGGAAACATTTCCTCTTCTCTTCTCTTCTCTTCTCTTCTCTTCTCTTCTCTTCTCTTCTCTTCTCTTCTCTTCTCTTTTCAGAGTTTTCTCCCCACACAGATGTCCAGATGCTGCCGTTATTCAATGACTTGCACATGGTGAATGTATGAATCCTTTTTGCTCAGCTGTTCGGTTTGATATCGCAGGACAGAGTGTGATGCAAAAAAAGAGATGAGTGTGGGGTTTACTTGTTGATGTGATGTGAAGAGAAGAGAAGAGAAGAGAAGAGAAGAGAAGAGAAGAGAAGAGAAGAGAAGAGAAGAGAAGAGAAGAGAAGAGAAGAGAAAAGTGAAAACGAGGAGGCAAGACAAGCAGAGTCTAGATGAGACTGGATGAAATGTAACGCAGAGAATTAGCTGAAACGGAAAGAGACAAGATGAGAAGAGACAAGACAAAGAGAATCAAAACAAAATGAGTCAAGAAGAG